>NW_025952953.1:0-265999 GCF_021653875.1 Nematocida major
AAGGTGATGATGAGAAGAGGTTAAAACATAAAGGAGCAGCATCCTACTAACTCCTTACACCTAGCAGCCAGCCAATCAGGCTGCTGATGATTTCTTTATCGGGCTGTGGACGGGGCCCACGTGCAAGTGAGGACAAGAAGTGCCGAGTGATCGGACACTCCGACTAGTAAATATAGTATAGGAGTGAGGAGTCTCTTACACTTCCTGCCTGAATGTAAAAAAACATTCTGTATTTATAGACGAGAATTTACCATACTGGGACAATGCCTGCATTTGGAAATATATTTCTTCCAGAAGCTTCTAAAACCTGCTAAATGCAGGAAATGGGGAATTTCCGGAACTTTTATTTCTCCAAAATTCGAAAAAATAAAGAAAAAGTCCCCCGCAGCCGCGTTTTCAGGCACCCTGCACCAAATTTTTTCAATTTGTTTTTTCGAGACCACGCTCCGGGCAAATGCGCGAAAAGCCCTGTACAGTGGCACACGGCGGAAAAACAAACTGTGAAAAGCCTTGCAAGAGCACGCCTGCGGCAGAGGCCGACTGGCTCGGGAAGGGGCCAAATTTCAGGATTTTCTGCTGATTTTCTGCAGGAAGGCACAGGCCAGGCATGCAGCAGTGCTCGGGAAGGGCTGATGTGTGCAGCGCATGCTTTCTGAGCACTGCCGCGTCGTCTCTGGTGCTGAGACATTTTCCATAGAATGGCATGCATGCAGAAGGAAGAAGAGGAAAAGGAGAAAAAAGAAAGAGGCTGCACGCCAGAATAAAGAAAACAGCCCGCGGGCAGAAGACAAAGGTGTTTGCACTTGCTTTTATTTAGCCGCAGAGATCTGCTGTTCAGGGAATGCGGGCCACTTTGTATAAAACCCTTTTGTATGCTATTACGTCCTCGAGGTGCTTTTTGTCTGGGAGGTCGACCAAGTGCATGAACTTGTTCAGCATGAACTGCTCGTCCGAGAAGGCAGATCCTGCCTGCTGGATGCAGCTCTCCTTGGACAGGACTCCGCGAACATACATGTTCAGGAGGAAGTACAGGTACTCCTCCAGGTGCTCCTCCGGCTTCTCCCTCTCCTCCTTCTTTCCGTAGAGTATGCCGTGCGCTGCGTTTCGGATTCTCTTTATGCGGTTCGCCTCGTCTGGGACTTCGCTGAGGTAGTATCCTGCCAGGAAGAGGTACGCCTCCTTCTCGGAGACATTTGACATGTTTGCAAGTGCAGTCCGCACCGTGGGAGAAAGTTTTTCTGGGAGCGGGTGCTTGGTATAGAGCGCTCGCAGCATGCTAGACTCGCTGCAGCGGAAGCCCTCCCGGACGTCCTCCTCCCGCAGCGCATCCATTTCCAGCAGGAGGCATGCAGCATTGTATGTGCAGTCTCGGTCTCGCAGGCTGGAGACAATCTCCTCGAGGCCCTCGCTGCTGTTTATGCGGAACAGAATGTGCATCTTCAGAATCTTCTCCTTTGGCGTGTCTTCGCTTGTTGCGACAAATGGGTCTGTTTCCAGCTTTATTGCGTGTGTCTGCAAAAGAAACAAAATGCACTCGAGAGCTTCGGTCTTGCTGCGCGTCCCAATGTAGCTGCTCATGCTGTTTGCGATCTTCTCCACGACCGGAAGCGCGAGCAGCTCCTTGCGCATGCTCGCCAGCTCCTTGAGCGCGCAGAGGGGGAGAAACTCCAGCACGAGCGCTGCCGTCTCCAGAAGGCTGCAGTTGACAGAGGCCTGCAACAGCCTGCACAGGCGCGAAAAGAGAAGGGGGAAGTTTCCGTGCGTCTCTTCAATGCCCTGCCTGTTTTTGCAGAGAACTCTAAAGCAGTGCACCAGGTCGCTCTCGGAAAAGGTTCCTGCAGCCTGCCTCTCTATGGAGACAAGCGCAGAAATGGCAGCGCCAAGAACGACCGGACTCTTCTCGTCGAGGGCCTGCCGGATTGCGCATGTCTTTGTCTCCCGGAACGCGGCAAACAGAGCAGGCGCTGCCAGGAGGGCGGACTTTCTGATGATGTCGGAGCTCGAGCAGAAGCTTTTTTCAATTTCGTACGAGAAGTGGTTCAGGAACTCCGGGTCCTTCACCTTGGATATAAAGTCAAACGCCAGGGATGTTTTCAGCGCGTGCAGGGGTGTTCTGTACTCGAGGTCTCCGCTTATTTCCTGCTTGACTGTGTTGACGGCCAGGATGAGGAGGCTCGAGTCGCTCCGCAGGGAGCGCAGAACAAAAGAGTATGCAAGACACTTCACCTCAATGGCGTCGTGCCCGATCAGGCTGAGAACCTGCGGGAACAGCTGGGCCTTTTCCTTGTACGAAATGCTTTTTGTGGACATTATGTGGAAGGCCTTTATGATCAGCCTTTTCTCGCCCGAGGATAGGCTTTCCTTGGCTCTCTGCAGGGGCGACTTCTCTGCAGAAACTGCATTTTCTATAAGGGCTCCTGTCAGGGTGTACATAAATGGCCGTATGCACATGCTTTTATTTGGCCTGTGTTTGTTTGTTGTGTCTGTGTGACACGCGCAGAAAAATTCGGCTGGGCTGATGCAAAGAACTGCCGAATTGTCTGAGCACCGATTTTGAAGCACGCACGCCAGCACGAAAGCCCAGAGTTTTCGCTGGGCTGGCCACGTGCATAGTCGCACCGCTGCATGCGCTCAGCGAGGAAAAGCATGCGAAATCCGAGCGAAAAGTGAATAGTTAAGTTCTGCTAGTTGTATATGAAACGGCCGTGCGAATAGTTTATTTCTTTTGTGGCGAATTATTGGAATTTTCTCAAGATCGGAGAAGGCAAGATCAGGATAGACTTTTTACGATATGGATGCGAAGAAATTGAGATCATTAGAGATCGCTCAAGCATAAATGCGCGAGAAAGTTCAATTTCAGATGCGAAAATATAAGAGCGCCATAAGAGTAAGTCAATCGATTATCGACAGCCGGGGAACTCTCCAAAGGTTAATAAATCTTTACTCGAAATTGCCTTAGACAATAGTGCGAGCATGGCCCGGATTTACGACATCTTTGTAGAAAAAGGCTTCTTTAAACACAAAAACCTTCTATTATTTTTAGACACGCATATTCTGCCTTCTGCACTTTAGAAGCAGCACGCCCTTTCCAGGCAGAAAACCTCGCACTCGGGCTCAAGATGAGCACGGATTTACTGCGCTGCTTAAATGGCTTGTGCTAGTCTGCTGGCTGTGGAAGCTCTTGCTGTACAGGCAAAATATGATGTAGACAGCTGCTGCTCCAAATAGTTTTCCGCCTGCCCTAATAAAGACAGACAGCTCTTGGAATAAGTTCGGAGACAGAAGGAAATAGAAGGCAGCTCGGTGAGTCTGAGGTTTAGAGCCGTCTATTCTTTTAGCACGTGTAAAAGAAAAAAACGCAATGCCAGCGCATGATCGAGTCGTATACAGTGCAGACGTGCTATGCAAGACAATATGGGTGCACGGTTTTGCTTTTATAAAAGTGTTTGCTTGCAGAAATTTCGGCTGGAATTACACTTCTGTTTATTAAAATAAAGTGGAAAGTTCTAGTTCATAATGGCCTGTGCGGCTCTGTCTGCTGCTTTAAGCGAGGAGCTCAAAAGGTACAGAGTGCTGATGCCAAGCGTGCAAATGCCCACCATGGCGGCGCCAACCAGCGAGTCTTTTCTTTCGCGCCTAACAGAGAGATCTATGGCCAGCCCCAAAGAATCATCGGATAGAGTGTCTTCTTTGCCGTATGGCTGGGGGTCAAACTTGCTGGCCACCGCGATGTTTTGGAGATTTTTGTATTTTATCAGCAGAGTCGCCAGCCTGGGATCTTTCTGCAGCTCGTCGCTGATGAATGGTGAGTATTTGCGTATAAGACTGCCAATTTCTATTTCCTCGTCGCTAATTATTTTCTCGGGGTTCATGTCTATTTTCCACTCCTCCTGTGAAAGGTCGCTGGTTCCTCCTGGTTGCTCGTCAATGTGTCCGATGGGCCGGGATCTTTGCATGCCAAGCAGCTTGTATGCAGAGAGAATCAGCCCGTCTCTGTACGCCTCTGGGCTAGTGCCTAAGCAGTCTTCCAGCATGCATATGGGCCCCAGCGTGTCTACTTTTTTCATGCACAGAATCCGCAGAGTTTGAATCTCGTCCGATGTAAGGCCTAGCTTGCCTATGTTGGACTCAATCTCGCCGCTGGAAGACACTCTGAGGAAGCCTTTCTTGCACCTTCTAAGTATCTGCAAAGCCTTGATCAGCCGCGGAGTGCCTTTTTTGTCGTTTTCCAGGATGTCCGAATAGCTGTGCAACATATTGAATGTTTTGGCCTCTTTTTCCGTGAAGTGCATGCCGATTGCCGCTACCAGGTCGCACTGTATGTGCGTTTTAAGCTCGGCAAGCCCAGACTTGAATGCAGATGCATACTCCTGCGCAAGAATGCACAGGCTGTCATTCGCCCAAGATATATGGGCAAGTGCGTCTTTGTTTGCTATCGCATCAACAATTGCTTGGGTTTTTTCCAAAATTATCTTTTTGAGCAGCGGAGTTCTGCACAGGTAGCTATTTTCTGGAAGATCCGGAGAAAGCGCTAAGTCGCAGATCATTGTTCTTGCTATAAGAATTGTGCGTGCAATCTCCTGCAGATGCGGGCATCTTTTTGTTAGTGTCTGGAGCTCTTTGTGGGAGTATGCGCTAATTGCCGATTTTATGCGCATTTCTAAATCATTCGGTTGACTTTCTTTGTTTAGAATCATTTCTGGGTTTGTAAAAATATTTTTAGGTCATAAACGCTTAAATTGCGCCGAGATAAGCCCAAATAAGCAAAAAAGAGGCGCCTCTGCCGGGGATTGGAATTTTTCATTTTTCTACGACTGCGCATCTTCTCGCTAGAAAAAAAGCCTTTCGGAATGTTTTTGCGCTTTTCTGCTGCTGCATGCGCAAATCCCGTAAAGAGCTCGTGCATATATAGCAGTTTTATTTATTTTTCTCAACTGCTTGCGAATGGAAAGCAACTCAAAGAATGATGAAAAGACCGAGCTGGACAGACAGCTGGGCCCAGAGTACATCTCATTCAAAAACACAGGGTATGCAGAAGAGCCTTACATAGAAGGGTCTGCAGCCATAAACATGGCAAACCGGATATTCGGACATGATGGCTGGTCCTCCAAGATTCTTTCCGTGACAAACATGAGCATAGAGGAGTTTCCGGACGATAAAGTGACAGTGACAGCTATGGCCCAGTGCAGAATAACGCTGGCAGATGGCGCATTTCGAGAGGACATAGGCGTGGGGATGGCTGAAAGAGTAAAAGGCATCGGGAGGGCGAAAAAGAATGCGTACAAATCAGCAGTTACAGACTCGATAAAGCGGACCCTGCGGCAGTTTGGGCAAGCACTTGGCGCGTGCTGCAACGACAAAAGCTATGTAAAGCAGATAAAAAAGGTGAAGAAGATAGAGACCCCGATCAACGTAGAGACCCTGATCCGCCCGACCACAAAAGTAAAACGGATGTCCACGAGATCCCCCAAAAGTGCACAGACTGGCAAATATCAAACAGATGTAGATAGTATATACAGGCACATGCCGCCGAAGCTGGAAAGCATATGCGCCAGCCCCGTGCTTTTCGAGCAGAGGCCCAAAATCAAGATGAGTTCTATTGCGGAAGGCCCGGACAGCCCCCAAGAAGGCCCGCAGAAACACAACAAGAAAGATTCGCCCGCAGACAAAAGTCTCCAGCCGCTCGAGGACTTTCTATCGTCGGAGTAGGCGTGTTCGCGCAAGACAGAAAGACAGGCTGAATTCAAGCCCAGAAAAGCCCCGTGTTTACTCAGCAGGCGCAGCGCACAAAGGCTGCAAGCTTGTTTTCAGCGCGCCCAAACAGGACGAGATGAAAGTGCCCAGGAGCTGGATTTGCGCTAGGAGAAACATAAAAGAAGAATAAATTTTACGGGAATGGCAAAAAAGAGTAAAGGCAAGAAAGGAGCCACAGACGACATGTACGACATGTACACGGAGATGAATGAAGAGCCGGCCCAGGAGGAAGAGTATGTGGAGGAGTGCGTGGAAGAGTGCGCCGAGGAGGGGTGCGAAGAAGAGGGCGTGCCTGAACTGTCTGCGAAGAAAGAGATTCTTAGCAAGCTGGAGCGGCTCACGATGCAGCCGGTGATTCAGAGGGCAAAGGTGGAGGTGAAGGCCAAGCAGCCAGAAGAGATGGAGACAGACTACAGAAGTCCGATTTGCTGCATTCTGGGGCATGCCGACACGGGGAAGACCAAAATATTGGACAGAATAAGGGAGTCTGATGTGCAGCTCTCAGAGGCCGGGGGAATAACGCAGCAGATCGGGGCAACGTACATCCCCATAGCCGAGCTAACCAAGAAGTACAAAATAACGTCGGACAAGCTGCCAGGAATACTCGTGATAGACACTCCGGGGCACGAAGCATTCTCGAATTTGCGGTCGAGAGGGTCCTCGATGTGCAACATTGTTGTGCTTGTGGTTGATATTATGCACGGGCTTGAGCTGCAGACAAAGGAAAGCATAGAGCTTCTTAGGAGCCGAAAAACGCCTTTTATCATTGCGCTGAACAAAATAGACCGGATCAACGAGTGGAAGTCGGCAGACACGCCTTTCTCGCTGAAGAGCCAGAGCAAGGCAGCCAAGCTGGAGTTCAAGGACAGGTACGAGAAAATACAGCTGGAGCTCTCCAGCATCGGGCTGAACTCCGCGATTTTCATGAAAAACCCAAACCCGAAGGCGTACGTAAACATCGTGCCCACCTCTGCCGTGACCGGGGAAGGAATATCGGACATGCTTTCGGTGCTTCTGAACCTTGTGGAGACAAACCTCCTCAAAAGAGTAAAGTTTGAGGAGACGGTGCAGTGCATGGTTCTGGAGTCTCGGTCTGAGGAGGGGAAAGCAGCGACAATAGACGTGATTTTGTCGAATGGAGTGCTGTCGGTTGGCGACCGGATTGTGGTGTGCACGCAGAACGGAGCTGTTTCTACAGTGATCCGGCACTTGCTGACGCCAAACCCCATGAAGGAGACCAGAGTCAAGTCCAAGTACAAGGAAAACAAGAGCGTGAAGGCAGCGGTTGGGGTGCGAATATCCGCGCCCAGGCTTGAGGGCGTGCTTGCAGGGAGCAAGCTGGCGGTGGCAAAGAGCGACAGCGAGGTAGACAGCCTGATCGAGGAGGCAGACGCGCAGATCCGGGAAACCGTGCAGAACTTTATTTCGGGAAACAACAAGACGACGTCTGGGAGCATTTTTGACGTGGTCGGAGAAGACGGAATACACGCACAGGCTAGCACACTGGGAGCTTTGGAGGCGCTCATCTCCATACTAAAGGGGGCAGACATCCCGATTCGAACCGTGGGCGTGGGAAGCATTTCAAAGAAGGACGTGATAAAGGTGTCCACAATATCCGAAAAGCGCCCGGAGTATGCGGCTATGCTGTGCTTTGACGTGTTTCCGTCGCAGGAGATGCTCGCCTTGGGGAAGGAGCTTAAGGTCACCTTCTTGACCGCAGAGATAATATACCACTTGACAGAGAAGTACAAAAAGCACATGGAGGCGCACTGGGTTCTGGCCGAGGAGCAGCTAAAGGATAAAGTAATCTTCCCGTGCATACTGAAGATCCTGCCTGGGTGCGTGTTCACAAAAAGATCGCCCCTTGTTTTGGGCGTGAAGGTAGTGGGCGGTATACTGCGGCTGGGAACTCCGCTTGCCGTTGTGCGCGACGGGGAAGTTGTCCGCATAGGAAAAGTAACGAGCATTCTGGAGGACACAAAAGTAAAGCCCAGGAACGACAAAATTCCTGCAGAGGGCCGGGCTTCCATAAAGGTAGAGGTATCCGCAACACAGCAGCCCATCATAGTGGGCAGGAAGCTCTTTGAGACAGACGAGATTGTAAGCAGAATAACAAGGGAGTCCATAGACCTGCTGAAGGAAAACTTCAAGGACGCACTTGCAAAGGAAGACTGGATGACCGTTATAAAGATTAAAAAGGTGCTGGGAATCAGCTAGTCGCAAGACACGCCAGAACGGCCGCAGGTACTTGGCTAGGCAGGAAAAGAAGGTCTTTCCTGGGCTAGAAGTGCTGCTGGCGTCTGCCTACACGCACGCCTTTCATAGAGAGCTCAGCAGGGCCGTGCGAGAAATAAATTAGATTTCACCATCATACGACGCCAGAGGGCTGCTGCACAATGTACTTGCTAGCATCAAAAATGCGGAAAGACGTGCTTTTGTTGGAGTAGGGGCGATGAAAGGAAGGCTGCGCAGTTGCTCTTTGGCGAGCTACCGCCTGTTTCTGCGTGCGCTCTTGCCCTGCTTGTTTTCGTGCATAAATGTCTCTATTTTTTATTCGTGTCCTATAATGACAAGGGAGCAAGGCGTATTTAAAGTGAAGCTTCTGACACAGGATGCAACATGCCCGAAAATAGCGACAAGATCAAGTGCTGGATACGACTTGTACGCGCAGTGCGGAGGAGTCATTCCGCCTGGAAAAAGGCAGAGGGTTGATCTGGGCGTGTCCGTTGAGATTCCGGAGGGGTACTATGGGCAAGTCCAGTCTCGGTCCGGGGTTTCATTTAAGCACGGGATAATGACGATGGCAGGCGTGATTGACGCTGACTACAGAGGCGAGCTTTCCGTTCTTCTTTACAACAGCAGCGACCTTCCTTTCACGTACGAAAAGGGCGACAGAATTGCGCAAATTGTTCTAATTCGGGTCTTTACAGACGCTCCGTGCATTGTCAGCGAAATAAGCTGCACTGCACGGTCGCAGGGCGGATTCGGCTCCACCGGAAAGTAGCACCCCACAGAAGGCGCACACGGGAAATAAATAAGCACGTGCTCAAAACCCCTAGAAAGCCCTGCAAAAAGACGCATCCTGCGCTTAGCTTGTCTTCAGAGCGTGCACGCATTCGGGTTTTTCTGGAATATCCCGAAACCCTGCAGCCTGATCTTTGCAGCGCTTCAATTAAAAAGCGATCACTTTTACCTTTTTGCAGCTTGCATATTAATTTCAAATATATTTTGTTAAATATTCGCGTATGAACACCGCAAGCAAAAGATTCAGCAAATTATTGTCTCTGATTGCATCGTACACGAGCGTGCTGGTTTTCATAATATTTGCGAGCACTGTGCTGCTGAACAGAGACACGCCCCAGTGCACGCCCACCATACACTCAAACAGCAAAACGTGCATGGTATTTACGCCAAACATAGACATAAGCAAAACCATAAACTACAATGTGAAAGAGGCATACATATATTTAGTGCACAAAACCCAGGAAAACGGCGTGGTTGTGGAGCAGACTGTGTGGAGCACTCTGGCCAAGAAGGAAAAGACTGCCTCTCTCTTTGAGAAAGCAGTTGCATACACAAAAAACAGCAAAATGCCTCTTACTGCAGGAACGTATGTCTTAAAAGGGTCGTATTTTCCATACATTGGCATTATAAAAAGTAAAACATTTGCGGAGTTTTCTTCGACGCCTTCAAAGTAATGGACGTGTGCATCATAGGACTGGGCGGTCTAGGGTCTGCGATTGTAAAAGCCTTGGCAGGGATCCCTCGCGGAAAAGTCAGCAGAATATGCCTTATAGATATGGAGACTGTGGAGGCGTGCAACCTGCCCACGCAGCTGTACAGAGAGGCTGATGTGGGAAAGCACAAGACAGAAGCAGCGCAGGATCTTCTCGCGCGAGAGGGGTACACTGGCCGCGTGGAGAGGCACAGCATAAACATCGACCGCCCGGAGCAGATACCGGAGAGCATTTTAGCGTGCAACGTATACATATCTGCGCTGGACTCGTACGAGAGCAGAGTAAACTTCTACTACTACGTTGTTATGGAGTCGCGCTGCACGGGGGCACTGTACATAGACAGCGGAACCGAGAGGTTTTTGGGGCATGTTTTCTTTGTGCGTGGGAAGAGCCCGTGCATATTCTGCATACGTTGGCTCTTTCCCGCGCAGAAGAAGGCAGTTCCTCTGTGCAGCATCCGGGAAAGCCCCCCTGAGAGCGCCTCGGGGGAGAAAGTCTCTTCCGCGGTGATGAGCATTCTCTACAGAGAGCACGCGAAGGGAGAGGAGGGCGCACGGGCGAGGGCTGCCTGCGAGTACAACCGGATGTACGCTCCGGCAGTGCACCTGACAGAAAACGACGTTTCTCGCATCGAAGAAGAATCAGCACAGCCAAACACACCTGCAATATCTTTTATTATGGCAAGCACAGTTGCGCTTGTTCTCCAGAAAGTGCCGTCTGGAAATTTTATTCTCTACTCTGGGGATGTGCGCCCGCACTTTCAAAAGCACTTTCTTGAAAGAGACCCAAAGTGTTTTCTGTGCTCAGAGCAAAAATAGTCGCTTTGCAATTATTCACATATATTCGGAGAATCTCGCTCTCTATCATCTGCACTTGCTCTGGGTCTTTGCAGGGGGCTTTCTCGTGCTCCCACTTTTCCACGCGCAGGGCAACTGCCTCAACCGCTTGGAGCAGGGGATTGTGCGAGAAGTACTCCAGGAAAGGGTAGGAGAGGGCATCTGTCAGGATAATCCAGGCTGTGCTCAGCACGCTTTCGGGGTGCTTCTTTTTCTTGAGGCGCCTCCACAGGACGCAGTGCAGGTCGGTGAAGAAAAAGTCAAACCTCAGAAGAGAGCATATTACAACTTCTGTCTGCAGAAGAGACTGTGCGGAGACTTCTTTGTACATGTTTCTGTGCGGCCACACAAATTGGATGATCTCCTTCTCGTGCAAAAATATTCTGTGGACTCCTTCGTTCCTCAGGGCGAACCCCGAGACGAGGTGGGAGTTTATGACAACGCGAGAGATCTTTCGGAATGTTCCTGTGGTCTTCTCTGCGATGTTCAGAACTCCTACAAGCAAAGACCCAAGGCTGTCTATTTTTTGCGCTTTCTCTTTGTTCCCCAGAGCGTAGACCATCCTGTAAAAGACCTGCATGGCCACAGAAATAGTTCCCTGGTTGTACATAAGCAGCTCGCCTTTTCGCTGTATCTCAGCCACGACGAGCCTGATGTCTTTGCTATTGCTAGTGCACATGAACTCCTCTCTATCATACATAAAAATAAAACCCCGTATCTTTATTTAGCTATAAGCACGCAAAACCAGCTCCTAGCACGCTGCCGCACACTCCACAGAGTACGCCTGCCTGCGTGTACCACGCACTACTGCATAAACTGCCTAAAGCATCTCCGTCTGATCGCACTTTTTCTCTAACTGATTTTATTTATCCATGCGAGTGCACCATGCTAATAAAAATAGCGCCGACCACGTACCCTGCCAGGAGGTAAAGCACCTTCATGGGGTTGGTGAGTGAGTGGACAATTGGCGGAAGCATTTCTACAAGCACGATGAATGAAAGACTCCCAAAGGCTATTCCTGTGAATATGTCCTTAATAAGCCAGCTGTTGAATATGTCTGAAATGTAATATGCCATAATCATTCCGAGAGGAGTAAGCATTGAGTATACAAAAAGAAGTCCTGTGGTTGCTCTTTTTTTGAACTTGGAGGAAAACAAAGCAATTCCCACCGTGATGGACTCAAGCACTTTGTGCACTAGCAGGCCCAAAAAGAGCGAAATAGAAGAGGTCTGCTGCGGGGTAAACGCAAAGCCTTCAAATATTGAGTGTATGGAGAATATGAAGATGAAAATAAGTGCCTGTTTTATGGTGGTCTTGTATTTAAGACCCTCTGTGCAGCACCCTTTGATTTCTTCGTCGTTATTCGGCAACTCTCTATGTCCGTGACTATGACTGTGATCGTGACTATGTCCGTGACTGTGACTGTGATCGTCCTCGTCCATGCGGCATATTTCAACATGGTCTTTTTTGTGGCTGTGGTCTTCTTCGTGCTCGTCCTCACGCTCCATTTTCTCGCCTTTGACTTCGTTTAGGCTTTTCTCTTTGTCGCAGTGATGGTGCTTTATGACTCTTTGATCGACTATAATGAGTCCTATAAGCATAAGTCCGGCCACAATAAGCCCTGGCCGCAAGTTGTGAAGCTTAGCCTCAAGTCCTGACATCAATGGGTGACTGTGACTGTGACTATGGCCGTGACTGTGATTATGTCCGTGATTATGTCCATGTCCGTGGCTGTGACTATGTCCGTGACTATGTCCATGGCCGTGACTGTGACTATGTCCGTGATTATGTCCATGTCCGGGGCACCCCCCTTCTACAAGATGCGGGATAAAGTCAATGAAAAGAATGGCCAATAAAAGCCCAGCAGAGACTATGCTTGCTCTATTGTACATGCTTCTGAGCCTTTTGGAGGCCAGCAAAATAGAAGGCAGCAGGCTGGGAATGAACGAAAACGCAAAAACCAGCGCAGGCATCCCAAAGACATCGACAAAAGTGCTGCTGTTAGACATGGATGCAAATTTTTGCATTTATTTAAATCATGCTGCTCCCTCAAGAGTGTGTGCTGCCATAATTACAGCTGTAATGAAAGAGAACCCAATAAACATTGAAAGAATTTTCTTCGCGGTTTTTTTCCGCGTGAGCTTTCCCGAGGAGGTTTCAAACTCGTTTCCGACCATTTCCACGAATCCTATGTAGAAGAAGCTGCCTGCTGCTACTCCGTTGAGGATTAATGTGACGACGCTTTCCTCACTGGGTGACGACATCCAATGTCCTAGCAAAGATCCGATTGATGTTAGCGAAGAGTATATTAATATTAAAGAAAAGCAGATGGGCTTAGAAAGTTCAGACGTAAGGACGGATGTACCAAGCATAATAGCCTCCAGCCACTTGTGCACCAGTATGCTCACAATGTACCAGATAAGCTGGGAGCCTTTCTTACTGGATATTCCCAGCCCCTCCATGAAGGAGTGGAGACTCAGCGCCATAATGAATATAAGGGCCTCCCTTTTGCTTGCGCCCTCGGGAATGGAGTCTTGCTCTTTTGCTTCAACTCTTTCGATGTAGAGCTTACTTATGGCAAAGAGCAGGAAGAATGAAAGACCAGTCGCCACAATTGGGATGGGGCTGTTTGTTGCGTATATGTCTGGAAGAACTTCTATGAGGATTACGCCTATAATGAACCCGCCTGTTAGACACTTGATGTACGTGTAGCTCTTCATGAATGGCGCCAGAATCTTATATGTGTATGAGAAAAGAAGGGTAAACACAAAGAGAACTGCAGCTGAAAGTGTGACTATTTCCGTGTCGTTCATTGAAAAATTTGAAAATCTGAAACTAAATTTGAAAGTCGAAATAAAAAAGCCCGGTTGAAATCACCCTTAGCGTCACTATGTAGGAAAGGAATGATTTTGTTTCCCGCTTAAAAAATGTGGAAAGCGCCTTGGACGTCATAAGCAAAATAAGAATGTTGCACATTTGGTAGTAAATATTCCTTATAGGAATGAATGTGAAAAAAATCAGCACCTTCAGAAGAGAAAGTGCAGAGAGCGCAGTCGTGACAAAGAGGGTTTTTTGGTAGCCCACAAATCGGTGCATGATCGCACACTGCAGGAATATTTCAAGAAGCTGCGGAAGAATCGCCCTGCCTATTTCTGCAGGCCCAGGGGAGGCTGCTCTGTCTAGCGTGTTTATAAGCACGAGCAAGGCCCTCCACGCCAGGACTTTTCGGAAGCTTCCTCCCGGGAGGTTGAAGACCAGGTGCGTGAAGGCTTCTGGCTTGAACATAAAAAGGTCCCTGGGGAGTGCTGTCTTGTTGATTGCGTAGATGTCTGCGACTTCTTTGCAGAAGGGGCAAATTGCGTGTCGAACTGTTCCTCCGCCCTCTGACATTTTTGTGAGCTCGGACACGCTTGCACGGCAGTGTACACATTTTTGTTTGTTCATGGGCTAAACAAAAGCACGTAATAAATACGCAGGAAATAGATTAATAGTAGAATGCACGCACAGGAAAGCACGAGAGAAAGATCCTTGGAGGGATAGGGGAAAATTAGGGGATACTCACGGCCTTTCTTTAGGCATGGCTTTCAGGGCACGTGTGCAGTGTGCCTCTTGCACGCAGCCTTCTATTAACTTCCCCTTCTTGCAACCTCTGCACTTTTGGGGCAGGCCTGGATTTACTTCCATAGTTGCACTGGACGAGTAAAGTAGAAAGAATTTATTTTCTGCACGGGGAGACGGATTTTCTCTTCTTCTGGGGGATACGCTCTAGCGCCTGCAGACGAGATTTAGTGTGCTCTGCACTTTCGTGCTGGCGTCTTCGGTCAGATGGCGAGTGTACGAGTCTGTAGCTTTGGTGCCAGCCCTATAGCTAGCTTCGTCTGCGCGTTCTCTGCCTATGTGCTTTATGCCCTTCATATAGAGCAGGGTAAAAAGCACCGCCTGCAGAACTACGCCGAATGCAGTTAGAAAAATGCGAAAATTCATGCTGTTTTTTCCAGACGGGTTTAAATGTATGCAAAGTGTATTTCGCATATATTTGTAATACCTCTTATGTGAGCGCAAATATTTAGATCAAAAATATATGCAAGCACGCAAACTGCACAGAATGCTTTATTTTTCTGCTCTTTAAATGTCCGAATTTGTACAAAAACGATATTTATATCCAGATATACGCGTGCTTACAACATAAAACAAAAGGAATTCCTTATGTTGTATGCGAGCAGCATAGTTGCTCTTGATTATTAATGTTTGATTGATCCATGCCATTCGGGCTATGACAAATTAAATGCATATTTAAGCAGGCTGAAAACGAATAAAGGGCAATGCTTCACATGACTACTTCCATTATTGCAACTCCCTGCGCATGGGATTCAGCCTGTGACGCGTGCCAGTGTGTTTGGGTGCCTCTGAGCAGGACCACTGAAAAGAGCCTTCAAACAGCTTCTCGTCAACTGTGGCATAATTGTCGCTGAATGTGAACATATTCTGCTCGTTCCGTTCGTTCTCTCCCTGCCTTCATTTAAGACCTTTCGGTGCTTTGCCCTTGTGCAGGGCTTTTCCACACGAGGGCTCTGCTTTTTCAAAGCCAAAAAAAGCGTACTTATTTTAAATTCTCTGTACTGTTTCTTTGCAAACTTTAAGAATATTTCTGCAGACAGTGTGTTTTTATACGCAATTTAGCTGTCAATGCAGTGAAAGACAGCACATGTGCGAGCACAGAGAAACTATCGCTGAATTAAATGGATTTAGCCTACTCGTGTTTATTCATTTTCTGCCTGCGGAGGGCTTCTGTACTCGTTATGTGCTAACTATGTGCTCTGCATGCAAAGGAGAAGCTAAGAGCTCTCTGGAAACATATACTTAGCGCACAAGCATGCTTTTATTTCTGTGTTTTTGAGGCTGTCCTGGCTCTCCCAGAGAAAAGACTCTTATACGGCATGAACTGGTGCATTTTATTTAAAGAAGGCGCAGAAACCCAGCATATCCATGCAGTGCACTATGCAAGAGTGTAAAATGCGCACGGACTGCGAATATGTGCATTTAAGAAAGATAAATCCCAACAATACCCCAAATACTCCGAATTCTGCGGGTGTTTTGCACCTCTATAAAGCGCTAGAAGAGCGTACTATCCTGATTTCTTGGTGTACAGTCTGTTCAGAGCACCCGAAAGGGTTTCCACTTCGCTCATAACCGTCTCCATTTTAAGCATATCCAGAGCCTTTTCCTCTATCTGCATGGTAAGCCGCTTTGTGCCCAGGCGGGTCTTCAGCCTCTCCAGCATACTATCCAACTCTTTCAGGCCATTTTCTATGAATTCTTCTCCGGACGATCCTATCTCTAGAAGTTCGGTGTAAAGTGAGGATTCATCCGTCTTCATCTTTTGCACTTCTTTCATCCTGTAGAGCGTGTATATGCAGTCGTCCTTGGAGGCGCAGCTTTCCATGTCTTTCCGAATGGAAAACGCAAAGTTATCGTGGGAGCTGCCTGAAGAGATCCGCATGCTCCTAGGCGCTATTTCTTCAAGAAATCTTAGTGCCATATCCCTGAAAATACCGTTTAAAAAGTCGAACCTTTCTGTGGCTTCTATCGATGCATACAGATCGGTCCTAATTGAGCTAGCAAGAAGTTTGAGCGTGTTTTCATCTTTATGCTCTTTGTGCGCAGCCAGAAGTCTCTTGTACTTGGAAGAGGCTGAAAACATGCAGTTAAACAAGTTTTCTCTTAGTGCGTCATATACAAGCAGAACAGAAGAAATGCACCCAGCCTTTTTGTCAAGGGGATCCATCTGGCTTCTGACCATGTGCTTGCAGATCCCATCCAGAAGCGTATCCAGCATAGAATACTGCTCCAAGCTTTTTTTTTTCTGTGCTTTTTATTGTCTCCAGGACAGAGTCTACCTTGTTATACGGAACATATAGCATCTTAAGCGTTTCCAGGGCTTTTATCCGTATAAACCCAGGAACTATCGGAGTGTAAACATCCTCGTACGCTGTTTTGGATATGGTGCAGGCCATTGTAGAAATCCCCGGGTCAGTTGCAGAGTTCCCAGGGTATTCGTCGTACAGGCAGGGAGTGGGGCGGCCTGGGTTTAGCATATTCCGCAGTTTATTTCCGTTATTGTGCACCTTGTAGCTTATTTCTGAAATCTGAGCTCTGCCTTCCTCCTTCGTATGTGCGGACTTTCTGTATATCCTCGCAAGGGGTTGGCGGCTATTCGGGGTATTTATGCTGTCAACCAAGCATAGAGCGTGCGATGAGATTTGGGACTTTTTGTTTTCCAAGTATCCATCCATGTCCGTATATGCGCTGCACACATTTCTGTCTACGCTAGCACGTATTACAATGAATATGAGGATGCATGCAGCAAAAACAAAAGCTGCTGTTGTCCTGAATAGTTGCATGATTTTTTTTTGGATGAAGCGCTAAATATGCATTTTAGGGCGATGGTTTGCTTACTTGCAGAATAATCATAGTGATAGACTTTACTTCACAATAATTTTAGCTGCAACAGTGGAATTTCTAGCGAAAATCACGTCTTTATTATTTATTGGAGTGCTTAAATGCTTATGTATTTAATCTACTCCTTTGCATAAGTTGTAATACAGGAATGAGTCATGTGAAATTCACGGTCTTTATTAATTTTCTACTGCTTAGATACATGTGTGTTTAATTTGTCTCCTAAAGTCTAATTTATATTAACTCCTTAATTAACCCTAATAAACAATAACGAATTACGAGCAACTGTGCTTTCAGCATACAAGACACTCCATGCGATCAAAGCAGTTTAAGTGAAGATGGTGTGAGCAGTTCGAAAGATCCCAATAAAGGTATGCGTAGATAAGCCATGAAGCATGCAAGATGTGGATATTACGCGGGTGAAAGCTTCTCTGAGGGGGAGACTGAAAGTGCGCGAGTGAAGAAAGGGCTAAGTAACGCGTATTATTGGGTGAAGCCTCTGCGAATGGCCAAATAATGGAAGTAGCATAGGTGGGAAGGTGCTACTAGACGGAGTCAGGCCAGAGAGTGAGCATTCCCCGCTTGAAACAGGTTTTTAAAGCGCACTTGCAGCGTAAGCATAAAGATGTATTTGTGCTGCTTTCTCTTTTTGCTTCCTATAGCAAGAAATTTCTTCAGCTATTTGTTGCACAGTGTGCACTATGTGCAGTATTCAATATACACTGCACAGTAAATAACGAGACATAGTCTGTGGTGTATAGGAAGTAGCAGCAATGGCCACTTAATACGTAGTGTGCATTAAGCAGAGGAATGCGCTGATATAATATATATTACACACTGCACAGTAAATAACAAGACATAGACATTAATGCGTAGAAAGTATTGCCTAGACCATGTGCGCTTTCTGTCTGGATTGAGCTTTTATTCTGCACAGCTTTTCCTCCTCAGGTTTTGAACTAGTTAGATTCTCTTCAGGCTATTCGGGGCTTCCTTGCGCAGTGCTTCTATTTTGTAAATTTTATTTTTTATTTTTTTTTTCTGCAAATTTTTATGATAACTTCGTACAAGGACTTTACAAAGAGAACCAACTGCACCACAGTATTTCTCACGGGAATAGTTGTATACTTTGTCTCTGTGATACTTCTATGGAAGCACAATGGATTTGTGCACTTTCTGTGGGCTCTGGTTAAAAAGCCTGTTTCCCTGTTTTGTGTTGATTTTACCGTATTCCTTTCGCTAGAAGCTATTTCCCTTCTGTTTTACGGGCTTGTGAAGGCCTCGGGAAAGTACGTGCTTCCCAAGACAGTTGTATTTATTGGGCTATTTATTACGGTAGGTGCTACTTTGCTGGTGATTCGGGCGGGAAAGGTGGAACCTGAAGACTTTGCAAATATTTTCATAACCTGCAAAATTCTAACGGGCTTACTATATATGGAAATTTCAGGCATGAAAATTTTACCCGCCAAAACAGGAATATTTTCGTACCTGAAAAAAATCTATACAAAAACGCACCTGATTTTCCTGGGGATTTTCCCGGCCCTTTTCCCCACGCATTCCCCGGTAGACGCCTTTCTCTCGTACGCGCTGCTCTCCCTCATCCTGCACATCTACGTTTTCAACGTAAACTACTTCGCACAAAATCTGCGCGTGCTTTCCCAGGAGAATAAAACTTTTTCCAAAGAAAATCAAATGATCCTCACTAACTACAGCAAAAGCACTGATCTTTTGATCTTCCCAGAAAAAATGGAAAAATCAGGTGCTTCCTTCTTTGAGGTGAATAATCACGTGCTTTTTGGGTATGCTGTAGACTTGCTGTTTTTATTGCAGGAAAACATCCGCAGAATTGTCTCCCGGGAAAGTGTTTCTAGAGTCATTGTAAAGCCAAAGGTTGTCCGGCAGTTTCCTGCTGAGCTGCTCTCCGGTGGGGATGGGGGAGTTCCTATAGAAAAGAGCGAAGGTTCGATTCCGTACAGGATTTGGTTTTTTTATTATAGCAGGCACGTATACGCCTACGCCCTGGAAGAGGCTAAGCTCTCACAGGACATTCTCAAGAGACTAACGAGAGGAATCTGGCAAATGGATGCATCGTATCGCAGGAAGTTACTGCAGCAAATTTCCGATGTGAAGACAGAGGTCAAGAAGATCCGGGTTTTAGATGCATCGGAGCTATATGGGATACTCAACATGTGGGCATTCCATCTTACAACGTAAATGTAGTAAATTATTTTATTTTTTCAGGTACTATACCGTTATTATTGCCCGATATGGAAATATATTCGGGTTATTCGGATTTTTCAGGGTGGGTCTCATCGTCCAGGAGAAGGCCCAAAAGACTGGATACACTGGAGGGAAGCCCAGGAAGATCCTCCACCCGGGAAATCTGGTCAATGTGTCCCAGGTACCTGACTCCCACACTCTCAGAAAGCATTTTCCCGCCATTTTTTGAAAAAACGGAAATTTTCTCCCCGCATTCAGGACATGCCATTTCCCGCATGTTCTCAATAACCCCCAGAATCTCCTTCCCAGCCTCCTTATAAACCTCAATCACGCTCTCAGCCTCGTCCAGGGCCAAATTCTGCGATGTTGTAACGATAACGATCTCAGCACCTGAAATTTCACACAGAAAGTTTTGCTCATCCGTGCTCCCAGGAGGCATATCAATCACAAGAAAGTCAAAGAGTGAAGGATCTGCACTTTTCATGAAGAGGCTCAGAAGAGAGAGCTTTTTTGGTGCTTTCCAAATAACGGGAGAGTCTATCGGGATCATAGCTGCAATTGTCAGGTACGAAAGTGTATCTGTTTTTTTAATTGGAGTTAGAGTTTCTTTCATAATGACGGACTCGCTTGGATTCTTCATAAGAGTGCTCACACTTGGGCCTGTTATGTCAAAGTCCAGGAGAAGGACTCGTTTCTTCTGGGAGAGAGACTTTGCAAGGAGAAATGCGACTGTGGACTTTCCCACGCCCCCTTTTCCGCTGGAGACTGCAACTATTCGCATATAAAATTTTCACTTTTCACTCGCATTTATCCACGGGAAAGAGAGTAGAAGGAGAAAGAGTAGAAGGGGAAGAGAGTAAATAGTATGCATTAAGAGGTGTACGGTGCAAGTGTGGTTACTCCTAAATTGGCAGTTGTTAGGACGGACTGAATGAAAGGGCTTTATAACCAGACAAAGAATACTAGATAGCCCGAATAACCCGAATAAAGGATAATTTTCCACTTAGAACTTCCCGTATTACTGCAGTAGCACCTGTGTATAGTCCTAACTGTATTAGGCAGTTGCTAGAATAGCAAGGGGATAGTATTAAGACTAGTAGTATTAGATAGTAGTATTGTATAAGTATTGTTACATAGTTATTGGATAGTGTAATAGTAAGACTAGTAGTATTAGACAGTTGCTACATAGATATAATAGTATTATAATAGTATTAAGACTAGTAGTAGTATAATAGTAGTAGTAGTATTAGATAAGTATTAAGACTAGTAGTAGTATTAGACAGTTACTACATAGATATAATAGTAGTATTAAGACTAGTATTATAATAGTATTAAGACTAGAGTAGTATTAGATACGTATTATACAGTTATTATTCACATACTATCTATCATTCAGTAGCAGATTCAGGTTATTCCGTTATTGTGTATTTATTATGCAGGTATTTCCTCTTCCCTGAGAATTCAGGCTATTTCTCCCTCTCCTTAAGGAGGCAGTGCAGGGAAGAAGCAGGCCCCACTCCCTCGGGGATCACGTATATATCCCTCTTCGGAGCATTTACGACCTCTGCCTTCTGCATTCGCAGGATTTCATGGTATATCTTCTTCATACTCAGCAGGAGAAAGCCTTTATCGTCTCTCTCTGGGAATTTCAACGTGCAAATCAGGTCCTTTATCCCGAGCAAAACCTTCTTTCTTTTCTCTTCCTGGAGGGTTTTTATCCTCTGCATCTCCCCCATAAGGACAGCATCCAAGTCCTTCCTCTCGCTTACATCCGAGAAAACAGAGACAATCACTGCAAGTTCGTCCGTATACTTCCTTTGCACGTGCTTCAGATACTCCGACACGTAGAAAGCCTTCATGCACGGGAGAGACGAGTCTAAAAGCGTGACTTTAGAGGCTTCCTTGAAGAAAGTGCAGAGAATCACTGCCCCACTGCATTCTACCCGCAGGAAAAGCTCTCCCCGTTCATTTCCTCGATCTTTCAGGTTTTCAGTTGGAATTTCCTCCATCTTAAAATCAGGCACTTCCGAGATAGAACCTGAAAAGAAGAGGGCACCCTTTGAAAGGACTTTCTCCAGGAGAAGACTCTTTGAAGTAACTGTGGAGATGCACACGGGAAGACCCTGGGGCTGGCTCTGTATCATCGTCATTTGCTGTGGGAGAGTATAGTTTACTCCCTGGAGACTCACGGGGATGTCGATGGAGACTTTTTTCCCGTTTTTATTCCGCATGCGAATTCCCACGAGAGAGATGCTTATCCGCCTGAAGAAAGTGTCTGATGCCTGGAAAATACCTGAACACGTACTGGAAATTTTGGAGACTTTTAGGTTCAGGCCCTTACAGTACGTGGAAATAGTTGAGTCCCTGCAGGATATTCTGAAGTGGAGGTCTGTGATGGTTTCGTCTGAAAAGTCTACCAAAATTGTGCAGGGAGACTTTCTTAGCTGGGATATGAACTCCTTTAGGGTGGTTGACTTCTCCTCCTTCTGGGTGAATGTGGAGTTGGGGCGGGTTCCTGTGAGGGCCCACCTTTTCGCGATTTTTCCGTTTTGGATTTGCATTGGGAAGATGCGAAGGGGGAAGGGAAGGGCATCGGAAAGTTCAGAGAGAGACTTCAGGGAGAGAACAGAAGGCGTCTCAAAGGCTACAATGACTGTATCCATGCAGGCAAAAAAAAACACACATTTGTATAAAATTATTTACAGTGCAGTCTATGACAAATAGTAAGAGTTAGCATGTAGTGTGCAGTAAATAATAAGAGTTAGCATGTAGTGTAGCATAAGTTCCAAGTAAATGATAAGCAGTCTATGAGAAATAATAAGAGTTAGCATGTAGTGTGCAGTAAATGCAAAATAGAGTGGTGATTGCTTGCTGGGTTGTAATACTGGAAGTGCTAAGTGAAATTCATGGCCTTTATTATTTCTCGGTTTGCCTATATAGGCAGTGCTTAATATATCCCTTCTGGTCTGGTATGCAGCCCCTTTAACTAGGCCCATCTAAGCAATAACCCATTTCCATCAACTATACTTTCAGCATACAACACACTGTGCTGTGTAGTATAAGTTCCAAGTATGTGGCAAGAGTTACTGCATAGTGTACAACAATTGGTAAGAGTTAGCATGTAGTGTGCAGCAAATAGAAAACTATTCTAAGACTTGCTGTGCACCCTCTACTAATTGCTAGACTTACTGTGCAGTGTGTAGTAGATGATTTTTGTCGTGTCTCCGATGGATACCCGAAAAGGAAATGTCCATTTTGGATGTTTATTTTTCACAATAAAAGGATTACTATATATGGCAACCCGAATAACCTGAATCTGATATTTTTCAAATTTATTCACTCAGCATGGCGCTTCTATACCTCTCATAAAAGTGGACATGCGTCAGCTCTATCAAGTCCTCATGCGATTTCTCTATGAACTCCAGGAAGGCCAAATACTCAGAATGTGCCTCTTCTTTCACCGTGGAAACCCCCACCGCATGATCTCTATGCTCGTAAGCCCCCGAATAACCCAGAGTCTTCACATTTTTTTCTCCACTGAAAAGGCTGAAGATAACTGCATCTTCCCCAGAATCCGCGCCAAAAGTGTCTATCTCGTTGGCCTTCAGCAAAGAAGCAATCTTTCCCTTCAAATCCAAAAGCTCTTCTGCCGTGTAATAGTCGCACTTCGGAATAACAACAAGGATGTTAACCTTTTTGTTCATTATTTTTAAGAGCGAAATATCGCTCTCTTTCAGGCCTATTCCTGCAGGAGAAATGAAAATAACGAGCAAATGGACTCTTTTATCGTCGAAAAACGGGTTCCTGTCTATTTTTGTCTCCTGCATGAGGAATCCTTTGTAGCTGTCTCGCACGAAATGGTCTATTTTTGCGAGCTTTTCCGGAGTGTTCTGGTCTCTTCCGTAGCCCCGTAATTCAGTAATTTTTACACTGCGCGTGTTAAGTCGCAGCTCGTGCTCTGGGGACTCGCCCGAAGACTCCAGTTCAGTCCCTGCGAGGGTTCTTATGAACTCTGTCTTTCCCGTGTTGAATCCGCCCACAAGGAGGATGTTCAGGGGCTTTTGCCTTCTTTCGTACTTCATCTTGTTTTTCGGGTTATTATTCGGGTTATTTACTTTTTTTGCGACAGTGTAGCAGAAATAAAAACATTTCAGGTCCAAAATACTTCCTCTTTTGGAAAACAAATATTTTCAGGTTCAACCCAATTTTTATTTTTCCCCTAAATTTAGCAGTTTCTCCCGGTACATTTTCACATCCTCAGAGAAGGTTTCCCGAGCCTTTTCTGATGCGCTAAAAGAGGCTTCTAGGCCCTCGTTTCTCTCTTCGTCGTAGGGTATCAGGTGAAAGTGCACGTGGGGAACTGTTTGGCCGTGCCCGTTGTTCTGCAGGATATTGTACGCTTTAAAGTTTAAAATTTTCACGGCTCTCTTCATAAGAAGCAAAGTCTCCAATAAATACTCGTCTGGTAGACTTTCTATTTTTTCTGAGTGATATTTCGGTATAAATAGAAGATGGCCCCTGCTTGCTGGGCTTATATCTGCAATTACAACGTGCAGGCTTGTCTCGCTTAAAACAGGTCCGAGCTCTCCCCGAATAACCCTGCAGAAAATACAGCTCATAAAAATTTGTGCTTTGAAATTTTGCTTTTCTGGTTTTTGTAAATTCTGGAAAATTTTCTTTTCTCATGGCGAGGAAGAAGACGCAGAGGGGGAAAAGGCGTGCGTCAGGACCCCGAATAACCCGGCCAGACAAAAACTTTTCGTGCCTGGAGTGCAATCGGGAGGGCACAGTCACGTGCACGGTGGATACAATAAAAAACAAAGGCATTGCAAAGTGTGCCTTTTGCGAGGCCATGCACAGATGCGACACGAACAAGCTCTCGCAGAGCATTGACGTATACGCCGATTGGGTCGATCAAAAGGAGAAGGGCACGGGCAGTAACTAGTGCACAGTGTAGCATAAGTAGCATACTTAGTGCAAAGTGTGCAGTAAATGGCGGAATATTCTAGTATTTACTGCACAGCACATAATAAATAGAAGGCATGCCACTATACTTCGCCCACACTGTGCAATAAATACAACGCTTTGTGCACCCTACATAATAAATAGAAGGCATAGCACTATACTTAATCCACGCAGTGCTATAACACATCCACTTTGTGCACAGTGCGTTATAAATAATATTTTTATTTCAGTTTTAAGCTAAAGCACGCCTATGCAAAGAGAAGACGGAAGAACGAACTTGCAGCACCGGGAGATCCACATCGACACGAGCAAGCACGTCCTGTTCTCGTGCGGCCTCACAAAAGTGCACACAGAGCTCGCACGTGCCCCTCGTCCCGGGAAGAAGCCTCTGACCGTGCAGATTCTCCCCTCAGAAACTGCAGCCCCAAACAACCCGTCACCCCGAATAACCCGGGATCGTGAAAATCACGAACTTTCCCTGGAAAATATCTTCACTCCAATCCTCCTAGATACACACACATACACAATCTCAGCAAGAGTCATTTGTGACAATGGATCCCTCCTTTCAGCCCTTATAAATAGCATTTCCCTTGCACTCGTAAGATTTAAAGTCCCAATTAAGCACATGATCTTCAGCACCACAGCAGCAACATCCCCAGAGTCCCATAACTCCCATATTTTGGACCTTCTACAAAGCGAAGAAAGCTCCCATTCCAGCCTCACCCTGGCAATTCCCTACACAAAGCACGGCCTGGGAGTTTCCTACGCGGAGATTTCAGGGCCACTTTCAGGGCGGGCTTTCTCTGATTTGCTGGACTTTTCCGTGGGGAGACTCCAGGAGGTTTCTGAGAGGATTTTTGCACAGGCAGAAACCGTCTTAAAATAAAAGCACATCTCAGGTTATTCGGGTTATTACACAAGCACTCACTTATTACTCACTCACTACTAAGTCACTACTCCGGGCTATTAACTATTCACTGACTATTCATTCACTTACTTACATACTATATTCATTAACTAACTTACTCACATATTATACTATACTCATCATTCACACACTGATTCATTCATTAACTAAGTAACACACTGATTCATCAACTATTATTCATTCACTAAGTAACTAGCTAACTCATCATTCACTTACATACTATATTCATTCATTCACTTACTAACTAACTCATTCACTAACTAACCAACTCACCTACTAACTAGCTAACTCATTCACTTATTAACTAACTATCTCACATACTATACTATATTTATTCACTGACTCATTCACTCGCTAATTCGCTGATTAATTGCGCAGAGTCTTCTTTTCTTTTTTTCTTTTCTTTTCTTTGCAGAAGCAGGCATGAGCGATGTAAGCGAAGAGGTGTTTTTTTCCGATGATGAGGCAAAGTTTGCAGACAACGAGATACACGTAAGAAAGCAAAACAGGAAAGGGAGAAAGTGGCTTACGACAGTGGAAAATATCCCAGAGAATTTCGACATAAACAAACTCCTGAACGACCTTAAGAAGGAGCTCAGCTGCAACGGAACTATCGTCATGGACGAAAAGAAGGGCAAGAAGATCATACAAATGCAGGGAGATCAGGGCGCAAAGATACAGGCAAAACTGCAGGAGGTATTTCCCTCGCTTAAAGTCGTGTTCTTTGGGAACTAGCAGGCGTATTAGACTCAGAAGAGGCAATAAATACAGCGAATGATATATCCAGTGATAACTACCAACTAAACCAGCGTATATGTATACTATATCATAGTAATTCGGGTTGCTACTATCTTGTTACTATCTAATTATTCCAACTAGATTACTACTATCTAATTATACTACTATCCTATAGCTATACTACTACTATCTTAATACTACTACTATCTAATTATACTACTATCTATTATACTACTAATATCTAATTATTCCAACTAGATTACTATTACTATCCTATAGCTATACTATTACTATCTTAATACTATCTATTATACTATTACTATCTAACTATACTACTACTATCATATAACAACTATCACGCCCTAACTAACCACTATCCTATTGCTACGGCAAGATCCTAACTATCCTTCTGCTGCTATACTACTATCTCACTATCTAATTATCTTACTATTACGATCTATTTCTTCTACTACTGCAACTCCTCTGGTGAATCTCTGATATTCTCGGCATAAATAAAAAAGCAAAATTTCATCTAAAAGATGCACAGCCAAAACTCACCGGAAAGACTCCCGTATTTCTCCACTAAAAACGAAGCAAAAAGATTCTACTGCCAGCCTGCCCTGAGTCTCTTCGAGCACTTCCTGATCTTCCAGGAGATGCCGAAAGAGAGAAAAGACATCCTCCAGGCCCTTGATAAGTACTTCAATCTAGAGCCAAACCAGCACTCCCGCCCAGATACAGTCACTCCCTTCAAAAGTGTCGAAATTTCATGGGAGGACTCAGAACTCCCTGAATCCCGGACTTTCCCCCTCCTGAACGAGCACGATCTCTCGCACTACGACATTTGGCAGCACATGTTCATAGACTCCCTCCTGTGCGGGCAGGTAGAAGAGTCTTCCTACATGAAAGTCCTTAGGAAAGCGACTTCTCCCACCCTGAGAGATCTATACGAAGGAAGAGAAAGTCTCCCAGAAGCACTGAAGGTCCTGAAGAGGCATGCCTTCCTATCCGTGCGATCTACCTCCCATGCAAGTGCCCGGCAGGATGACTTTCTCTTCTTCCGGGACTACGTGAGGAGAGTCACTTCTTCCGTGGAGACGCAGGAAAGAGTCGGTCTCATAAGCCCAGAGATAAAAAGACACGTTCTGAGCGCGCAAATAGAGAGCGGCCTATGCATATGCACGAAGCAGTGGATAAACCTGAAATCCCTCCAGGGAATGTCCTGGGGGAAGATCCTGGAGTACATCGAAGGAAAAGAGTCTGCAATTTCCGAATTCCTCATAAAAGAAGCCCAACAGAACAATCAGAATCAACAGAATCAACAGAATAATCAACAGAATCAAGAGAATAACCAGAATATTCAACAAAATAACCCGAATCAACAGAATAATCAACAAAACAATCAGAATAATCAGAATATTCAACAGAATAACCAGAATAATCAGAATAATCAGAGTATAAGCGCACAGAGTGGGAATACTCCCAGGACAGGCGTATACTGCACTCATCACAGGATCAGCACCCACACGAACGAAGAGTGCTACGCCCTGAACAGTCGGAATAAGAAGGAGACCCCAGGGAACGCTGTAAATGCACGAGGTAGCACATTCCCTGGGAAACTATCGCATCACAACGTAAACTACGCCCTTCTTCTCTCGGGAGTCTCTGAGAGTGTTCCCAGTGCAGAAGGACTTCTGAACGGAGTAAATGCAAATTTTATTCTGAACGCAGGACTGGACGTAAACTTAATAACGACGGAGTCTCAGAAGATGCTGGGACTCTTCAAAATCCGAGGAGATTCTGAGATAGACTTTACGAGCGAGAACTTCCTGAATAGACCTGGGAAGGCAGAGGGAGGACTCTCTCGGGTGCGGAGTGTAAGTGCTTCCGTGAGTGTGGGAGAGCGTGAGAGCGTCCAAAGATTCATTCTCGTGCCAAGTAATAACGTAAAGCTCATCCTGGGAATGCCCTGGATACAGGATAACTATCCAACGTATATTTTGCACCTGGTACCCCAGAACATGCAGAGACAGACTGTCTCTGAGCTTACATCGAGAGTATACCCGCAGAATTGCTAGGGAATGGAGAAAACATAATAAAAGGAGAGTGTCATAGCAATATAGTAGAGTAATATAGTATGTTATAGGTATAGTAATATAGTATAGTTGTAGTTATAATACTGTTATAGTTAGAGTAATATGTTATAGGTATAGTATAGTATATTGTAATAGTATAGTTAGAGTTATTATTGTAGCAATGGTATATTATAGTTATAATACTGTTATTATTGTAGTAATAGTATAGTTATAGCTATACATATACTTATCCTAGACTTATTCTATACTTATACTTATTCTATACTTATACTGAGATTATAGTACTATAGCGTACTTCTGCGCGTTCATTCTCCTGGGACTCTCTCGGGAGGACTTCGCAGGAGGAGAAACTTCGCATAGAGGGAGCCCGTGAGAGGTACCTCATGCATACACTCTTTCCATATCACTATCATGGTCCAGAAGATGGAATAATATCTCCACGGAGTTCCAACTGTAGCCAACTGTAAAAGTGGGAATTTTCAATTTTTGTTTTTATGAGCGAAGAGAACAGTGCAGGCAGCACCGGAAATCTCCAGGCCCAGGAAATTCTGGCGGAATTAGACGGAGCAAGCGAGGCTGATTTTGCAGCGAATAGAGAAGGAAGACCTGCCCTGTACAAACTAAATGCACTCTCTTCCGTCTACGGCAAACTCGTAAAAAGAAAAAAACAAGAAGAGCTCTTGGACATGGGGCTTCTCTCCTCCCTGAAGAAGTGGCTGGAGCCAATGAGCGATCACTCCCTGCCGCATGACGACGTGAAGAAGGCTGTTTTAGAGATATTATACCATTTAGAGCCGGAAGTTGACCATCTCCAGGAGAGCAGCATAGGCCGGATCGTCCTCTTCTACTCGAAGAACCCGTACGAGAAAAAGGGCATCCGGAGACTGGCCCGGCAGATCAGCCTCAAGTGGATAGAACTCGCCACAGAGGACGATGCAGAAGGGTACTAGGCAGGAGAGCGGGAAAATAAAGGCAGACTCAGCAGAAGAAGGCATCGCATAGTTATAGTAATAGTATACTAATATTATAGTATAGAGATAGTCTAGAGAAGTAGTTAATAGTTATAGTATAGAGATAGTCTAGAGAAGTAGTTAATAGTTATAGTATATTTATAGTATGGCAGTAGTAGTATTATAGTTATATCATAGTAATATTCCAGCAGTATTCCAGCAATAGTCCAAAGAAGTAGTTAATAGTCTAGCAGTAGTTATAGTCTAGAGATAGTTATATTCCAGCAGCATTTAATAGTCTAGCAGTAGTTATAGTATATTTATATCATAGCATAGCAATAATTATATTCCAGCAAGAAATAAACATAATATAATCCAGCACAGTAATAAGCAACAGTAAGACATAGTAATAACCCGAATATTTATAGTAACTCATACCAACTCATAGTACTAATAGTAACTCATACCAACTCATAGTACTAATAGTACTAATAGTAACTCACACTAACTCATACTAACTCATACCAACCCATACTAACTCATACCAACTCATAGTACTAATAGTAACTCATACTAACTCATAGTACTCATAGTACTAATAGTAATACTAACTCATAGTACTAATAGTAATACTCCATCCGGATTCCACCCATGGGGATATGTTTGTCATGTGCTGTTGGTGTAGTTGGTTATCACATTCGCCTAACACGCGAAAGGTGCTCGGTTCGATTCCGGGACAGCACATTTACTTTTTTCCCAGAGCACGCGCGTAGTACTCGCTTGGAGACTCCACGGGAGAGGAGGGAGACCCGGGAAGGGTCCGGGCACAGGCCCCCGAGGGATCCGCAGACCCGGAGAAGGGACACCCGACAGAGTCTGCCCCCTTGGAACCCCGAATAACCCGGCATCCTCGGGGTCCGTACTGAATTTTTCCTCCCACGAGACCGTACGCGTGCTGGATGCTGTACTTGTACTGTCGGTCGAACTCCGAGGGAGAGCATGAGAAGTGCCTCCGGTACAGGGAGACAGTTTCCTCCAGGGGAATGCCTGCGGAGTGCATGAAGTTGTTTAGCTCGGTTCGATCCCCGAATTTCAGGTGCTTTTTTTCTTGGAGTTTCCGCAGAATTTCCTGGACGCACGGGGGAAGGTGCTTCTCGATTAGGGGATTTTCATGGGGGAAAGAACCTGAAAAAGAACCTGAAAATTTGGCGGGAACAGAAAATTCTGCAGGAACGAGGGAGAGGCTCAGGGCGTGCAGGGAGTTCGCGAGAATGTCCTGGAACCCCCGGAGGAGGAGACTCTTCACCCCACTCGGACCGGATCGAATGAATCCCCCGATAGAACGCCCTGGGAGACGGTAGAACTTCGTAAAGTGCGCGATAACTTCGAGTGGAGCCTCCTTCCACGCACGAATTGCAGACTCTGCGAGGGGATTCACTCCCTCCCCAAGCCACGGAATTTCTCCCGTCTTTCCCCCGGAGAAGTCCACGAGAAAAGTCCCTTCCTCCTGGCGGTGAGAGAATTCTCCCTGGAGATGCCGGAGATAAGCCTCCAGGAAGACCCGGGAGATCTCCACGTTCGGAGTCTGATCGAGACGGAGGCTGAAGATGCGAGTCTCTCCCTGGAGGAAGGCGTCTCTTTCCTCGGGACTTGCAGCTGCTGAGATCTTGCAGGAGAAGTGCTGGTTTATGTCCTCAGCTTCTGTCTCCCGAGAGAGAGCAGCTGCCACTGGGAGCTGCTTGTACCTTTCGATGTAGCTGTAGATTTCTCTCCGGTTTCTAACGTGTCTTCTATGGTCGATCATCGTATACGTTGTTGGGGATGCGTCTCTGTACAGCGTCTGGAAGCCGTTTCTTCTCATACTAAAAAAATTACTTTCTCTTTTTCCCCTCCCGAGGATTCACAGAGGATTCACAGGATAGTCTTAGAAAGCTGCTAGTTAGTCCAGGAGATAGAGTAAGGAATGGTTATAAGTTAGTCAATAAGTAAGTAAGAGTGTTTGGTAAGTTGAGTTAGTAAGTTGGTTATAAGAAGATGTATTTAGTAGGAGTATTTAGTAAGAGTATTTAGTAGGATAAAATTCTGTACAATAGTTATAGGATAGTTATAAGATGTATTTAGTAGGAATATTTAGTACGATGTATTTAGTAAGATGAATTTAGTAAAAGTATTTAGTAAGATAGTTAGTTAGTACGATGTATTTAGTAAGAGTATTTAGTAAGATAGTTATAGGATGTATTTAGTACGATGGTTAGTGAGTTAGTTATAGGATAGTTATAAGATGTATTTAGTAGAGTATTTCTGTATGATAGTTATAGGATAGTTCTATGGATGTATTTAGTAAGACCTGTAATAGTGAAAGTGCAAGGGAAACTGCAGCCTTTATTTGTTGGGCTTTGCCTGCTTAAATGCCTATGTGTTTAATACACCCCTTTATTAGGCCCATCTACGCAATAACCTATTAGAATTGTGATACTTTGCAGTGTATCCATCTATGGCACTTACAAGTAATGCTTAAATAACTCTGAATTCTCTACGCTTTTTTTAAATGTATTTATTTTTTCTTTATGCTTGACTTCATATTTCTTCGTATATAGCCATAGAAGAAGAGACTGCGAATAGCGACAAGAAAAGGCACAGCATAATTTGCAGAGATTTCATAAGTTCGGGGTTTTGGAGATCTATATCCTCTGGATTAGCAGGATCTGCATCAACGATCTCTGTAGTAGTTTCCTGTTGAATAATAGGAGCTGCATTGTTGTTTAAGTGACTAGAACCCTGGTTAAAAGGCCGATTAGATTCCACATTATCTTTCGTTTTGTCATTATTTGATGACTTACCAGAAAGACGAGCTTTCGCTTTCTCCTCGTAGCGTATCATGTATTTCCTGAGAAAATCAAAATCGTTAATCACAACCTGGAGATTTCTCGAATAGCTCTCTATCTTCGCCCACACAGCCTTCTTTTGAACTAGATCCAGCCCGCTGTAGTCGTTGAAAAGGTTTAAAGCCTCGTCTATTGAGGCAATTGTCAATTGGTATAATTCAATCATCATATACATTTCATTGGCTTTCTTCGTGCTGTGTGGCATAAACTTCAGCATATTCTGTGTTCGGTCTAGGTTTCTCTCGATTTCTATTCTCTTATTGTTGAGTTGTTCCTTCAGCTCTTCTTTATCGTCGGCTATGACTAAGGAAATAATCGCTGGATCCACTGACTTTTTAAAGATATCTGCTCCGATGGGGTTAGACTTCGTTACATCGAGAATCCCGTCTAGTATTTTGCCATTTCTTCCGAAAACAGCTCTATCTCTTCCTATGTAAAGCATCTGGTAGACAAATTCTTGCTCGCAAACGATGGCTTCTCTGTGGTGTCTGATGCTTCTGATTTGCTTCATAATCTCTGGGCTTATCTCCACAGATTCCATCTCTTCAACAGTTTGGAAGAAATTCTTAGAACTAAAATCTCTGTATATTGTGATGAATGTTTCTTCAAGTGCCTCATCCAAAAGAAGTTTCCCGTCTTTCTCAAGAGTGTACAACTCTTCCAGCGAGTATATGTTGTCAGAGCTTGAGATTGAGTTTTTCTGTTCGTAGTTCATGCAGAATCTATCCAGAGGACATATCCCGTAGTGTTCATCTCTTAGAGCTAGCAAGTTAAAGCGTCTGTTTGCGATGTGAAAAAGCTGCATTATGCAGTTGTTCTTATTCTCCAATCCACTGAAGGCACAGATAGTCTCCAATTCTTGTATGAGCACTGCAGCTCTTTTTTCCATAAAGGCCTTTATTGTAGGCTCTCCGTCTATGTTGTCTTCTGTCAAGTTTCTTCGGATGAACTCACATTTTTCCGCATACTGCAGTTCTGCCGCTCTCCCGGTGAGTTCTTCATCCATTTCATTCCCTAAAATGGCATCTCTGAAAGCAGCCGCGCTGTTTTCGGTGCTGTACATCATAAGGCATATCGTGTTCATCTCTAATATTCTAGAAAGTAGTTGAGAATATAGTCCCCACTTTTCTTCGGCCTCCTTCTGGAATTCCAAGTGTGTGCTTCCAATGAATATTTTGGAAAGGAAGCTCGGCCAGTTAAACTTTGGCACAGGACCTAATACTTTCTTTTCGCCAAGAAGAGAGTGATTTCTGTAGCTTTCTATTGTTCTTTCGACGTTGATTTTTAGTGTTGCTGATTTCTTTGTATTCATTTCTGTTTTGCAAAAAAATGATCCGGTATATAGTTGTAAAGTTTTCAGTTTTTTCTGAAAAATCATCAGTAAATGAAAAAAAAGCAGGGAGACAGAGTAGGAGGGGGAAGTATGCGGGAAGAGCACTTGCAAAATGAAACCTAACCTCCAACTGCACTATTTTGCAGATCTTTTCATGTGCGATCTATTGATTTTTTGGGCGAGAAACTTTTTTCCTACCCCACCACAACGGATGATTGTATGCTGAAAGCATAGTTGCTCGTGAATGGCTACTGCATAGAAGGCCAATAAATGAACTCCAGGAGTGGGAGGCCAGAGGAATATGGATATTACAGGCATCTAAGCAGGTTAAAAATAAAGCCGTGGCTTTCACTGGCACTTCCCGTACTACAGCTCTTCGCATCGATTCGGCGTATTATATCTCAAATACTCCACACTAAACCATCCAGCAGAAACAATTCACTGCTCGAATTAAGCATAATAGCCCGGATTCATCTTGCATTTCAGCTACTATTCGGGCGAATTCTCTATATATTCCCGCTATTTCGAGAGGGCAATATACTGATGGAATCATAAAGTGATGTATCACGGGATAAAGAAGAATTCCTGTTGAAGATGCCGCAGGAGAGAAGACAGAAGCATCTCCACACTTTACAGGCCCAGACTAACATCCACGGAAACTTATGCTAGATTTTGCAGTGTATCCATCTATGGCACTTACAAGTAATGCTTAAATAACTCTGAATTCTCTACGTGTTTTTTAAATGTGTTTATTTTTTCTTTATGCTTGACTTTGTATTTCTTCGTATATAGCCATAGAAGAAGAGACTATGAATAGCGACAAGAAAAGGCACAGCAGAACTTGCAACAAATTCTCAATTTTGGAATTTTGGTGATCTATTTCCTCTGGATTAACAGGAACTGTTTCAACGGTCACTGGAATAGTTTCCTGTTGAATATTAACAGGAGCTGCATTGTTGTTTAAGTGGCTAGCACTCTGGTCAAAAGGCCGATTAGATTCCACGTCGTCTTCCACGTCGTCTTTCACAGTGTCTTTCACGTCGTTTTCCACTTCGTCATCATCTGATGATATATCCCAAGAAAAACAACCACCGTTCTCCTCGTAGTATATCATGCAGCTCCTGAGAAAATCAAAATCTTTAATCTTAACCTGGAGATGTCTCGAATAGCTCTCTATCTTCGCCCATATAGCCTCCTTTTGAACTAGATCCAGCCCGCTGTAGTCGTTGAAAAGGTTTAAAGCCTCGTCTATTGAGGCAATTGTCGATTGGCATGATTCAATCCGCGTATACATTTCATTGGCTTCCTCTGTGCCGTATGGCTTAAGGTTCAGCATATTCTGTGTTCGGTCTAGGTTTCTCTCAATTTCTATTCTCTTATTGTTGAGTTTTTCCTTCACCTCTTCTTTATCATCGGCTATGATGACTAAGGAAATAAGCATCGAATCCACAGACTTTCTAAAGATATCTGCTCCAATGGGATTAGACTTCTTTACATCGAGAATGTCGTCTAGTAAGTTGGCATTTCTTTCGAGGTCAGCTCGACTTCTTTCCATGTAAAGCATCTGGTAGACAAATTCTTGCTCGCAAACGATGTCTCTGTTGTGGTAGTTAATGCTTCTGATTCTCTTCATCGTCTCTGGGCTTATGTCCATAGCTTCCATCTCTTTAACAGTTCGGAAGAAATTCTCAGAACTAAAATCTCTGCATATTATGCTGAATGTTTCTTCAAGTGCCTCATCCAGAAGAAGTTTCCCGTCTTTCTCAAGAGTGTACAACTCTTCCAGCGAGTATATGTCGTCAGAGCTTGAGATTGAGTTTTTCTGTTCGTATCTACTGCAGAATCTATCCAGGGGGCATATCCCGTAGTGTTTATCTCTTAGAGCTAGCAAGTTAAAGCGCCTGGTTGTGATGTTAATAAGATGCTCTATGTAGTTTTTCGCATCTGACTCGCTGAATTTGCTGATGTACTCTATGACATGAATCATCTTTGCAGTTTCTGCTTCTATAAAGGCCTTTACTGTAGGCTCTTCGTCTATTTTGTCTTCTGTCAAGTTTCTTTGGATGAATTCACTTGTTTTCGCACACTTCTCCAGTGCCTCTTTCCCGGTGAGTTCATCATCCATGACACTCCCTAAAACGGCATTTCTGAAATGAATCGCGCACTTCTCCTTGCTTTGCATTATAAAGCATATCGTGTTCATCTCTAAGATTCTAGAAAGGACTTGGATCTTGTTTTTCCAGTTTTCTTCGGCTTCCTTCTGGAATTCCAAGTGTGTGCTTCCAATGAATATTTTGGAAAGGAAGCTCGGCCAGTTGATCGTTGGCACAGGAGCTAATACTTTGTCCTCTTCACAAATGGCGTTTTGCTTGTAGTTTTCTATTGTTCTTTCGACGTTGATTTTTACTGTTGCTGATTTCTCTGTATTCATTTCTGTTTTTGCAAAAAATCATCAGTAAAAGAAAAAAAGGGGCAGAGTAGGAGGGGGAAAAGGGTATGGGGGAAGAGCACGTGCAAAATGAAACCTAACCTCCAACTGCGCTATTTTGCAGATCTTTTCATGGGCGATCTATTGATTTTTCTGGTGAGAAACTTTTTTCCTACCCCACCAGCCAGCGGATAATTATGCTGAAACCATTTTCTTGTGATTGGTTACTGCATAGAAGGCCAATAAATGTACTCCAGGAGTGGGAGGCCAGAGAAATGCGGATATTACAGGCATCTAAGCAGGTTAAAAACAAAGATGTAATTTTCACTGGCACTTCCCGTATACAGCTCTTCGCATACGTGCAGTGCAAACTTCACCACAGATCAGCCGTTATCTCTACTGATTAATTTCCCAACGAAAGACGAAAAAGACGAAAAAGACGTTTTTATCATAGTTTCAGGCCATCATCGCAAGCCCAATAATATCAGGCCTTCGCATCCCTGGAAAGCCGAACAGCGGACAAACTGCGCCCATCAGCAGAAAGTGCAAGTGAAACTGCGGCCTTTATTCAGGTTTTCAGGTTTTCATTCAGGCTTCACCTTCCCGCGCAGTGCCTCCAACACCCGCGCGCAAGCTCCTGCGAGTATCCTCTCAAGACACGCCCACGCCTGGGAGACTGCCGGGACTCCGGGGCTCTTCCTGGGCTTCGGGACAAAGTTCAAAATCTCCCCCGGGGTTCGAACCCGCGCCCCCACCGCCTGCAGGAGCATCTCCCGGGCATCCTCCAGCGGGAAATAAAGCGTCTCCCCCGGGCGCAAGTTCCTGAAAGATACGCTTTTCTCTGCTGCCTCTCTCTTCCCCACGATAAGGATATACGAGAACTTGCTCTTCTCCGCGTTAAGAATCTTCTTATTAAGCGTACTCTCCGAGAGATCTACAACGACCTCCAACTCCCTGAGTCTCCCCTGCACCTCTCGGGCGTACTCTCCCTCTGCGGGTGACACGGGGATCACTGCGACCTGCGACGGATTTATCCACGGAGGCAGTCTCCCGCGTGCGTGCTCCAGGAGGATTCCCGTCATCCTCTCGACACTTCCGAGGATTGCCCTGTGGATCATAACCGGTCTCTCCCTCTCTCCCTCTGCCCCAGCAAACGACAAATCAAACCTGATCGGAAGCTGAAAGTCCAACTGAATTGTTCCGCACTGGTGCTTCCTCCCCAAAGCATCGCACAAGGAGATATCTATCTTCGGCCCGTAGAAGGCTCCATCTCCCTCGTTCAGAGTCCACGGGAGACCGCTTTCCTGGAGTGCGCTCTTCAGCTGGCTCTCTGCCGTGTCCCAAAGTGCGACTTCTCCCAGGAACTTCTCCGGGCGTGTGCTAAGGCTAACTGCGTATGTGAATCCCAGGAGAGTGTAAACCTCCCGAAGAAACTCCAGGGCATCTCGTATCTCTCCTGCGACTGCCTTAGCAGGTGCGAATATATGGGCGTCATCCTGCTGGAATCTTCTGACTCTCGTGAGTCCTGTGAGTGCTCCGGAGACTTCATTTCTGTGGAGGACTCCGAAGTCTGCTATCCTAAGGGGGAGTTCCCTGTACGAGCAAGCCAAGTGTTCGAAAAGCAGGCAATGAGCAGGGCAGTTCATGGGCTTCAGGGCCATTTCTGTTCCGTCTGCGTGTAAGCAGAACATATCCTCTCTGTACTTCTCGAGGTGTCCGCTCTTTGCCCAGAGTTCATTTGTGAAGATATTCGGGGTAATGACCTCCTTAAATCCCTTCTTCCTGTAGTGTTCTCGCATGAGGTTTACGAGGGCGTTGTAAACGAAGGCTCCTTTCGGGAGGAAGAAGCAGGACCCTGGGCTGTACGGGGAGAAGAAGAAGAGGCTGAGCTCACTCCCGATCTTCCTGTGGTTATTCTTCTTTGCCTCCTCGAGATTTTTCAGGTGCTCCAGGAGCTGTGTCTTCTGGGGGAAGGAGACTCCGTAGACTCTCTGTAGGACGGGTCTATTCGAGTCCCCGAGGAAGAAAGCGCTGCTGTTATGGAGTACGTCTATTGCCCTGACGTATCCCGTGTGGGGTATATGCGGGCCAAGGCAGAAGTCTATGAGTGATCCGCATCTGTATACTGTACTCTCTTCCTGGACCTTCTGGGAGATGAGCTCTGCCTTCAGGGGGTTATCTGCGAACATTTCTAGGAGCTGTGCCTTTTTCAGGACGAGTCTCTCGAAGGGCTGGTTCTCCTTGACGATTCTCTTCATCTCCTTCCTGAGGACTTTATAGTCTTCTGGGACTACGGATCTGCTCATGCTCATTTCGTAGAAGAATCCGGAGTCTGTTGGGGGGCCGAGGCAGAGGAGGCTGCAGAAGGCGGACTCGCAGGCTTCTCCGAGGATGTGGGCGGAGGAGTGCCAGAAGACTCTCTTTCCTTCTTCGTCGTCGAAAGTGAGGAATTCAACTGTACTGTCTTCTTCCAGGGGCCTGTGGGCGTCCCAGAGGGTGCCGTTTACTCTGGCAACGATGAAATTCGCGTGATTCTTGTTCTCCTGCTTGGAGATCGAGAAAGGCGTTGTTTCGTGGGAAGTTCCTGCGTGCTTCCCGAACTCTGTGGTTATTTCTATGGGCTCTTTCTTTCCTGCTGTCTGCTCTGACTTTATTCTGTCGAAGAGTCGGATGCGTTCTGAAATGTACTTTTCAAACTCCATAGGAAGCAAAAATAAAATATTATTTATCCATAGAAGGATGGAAGTAACTGAATAATAAGGCTCGGGTTATAATAGTATAGTGTAAATACATCTTACCAAGTCACTCACTATTATACTCACTCACTTACTCACTATTATACTCACTCACTATTATACTTACTTACTATTATACTTACTTACTCACTAACTATTATTGTCGTAAATCCGGGTTTCATTATGGCTATGGGCTAATACAAGCTCCACTAAAGATTTATTAATCTGTGGAGAGTCCCGGCGGTCGACCTTGGCTTGACTTGATTTGTGAATCTTCGAATTTCTTGCCATTTTCTTCTCTGAAATTAACATCGTGTCGCGTATTTATACTTTTAGCGATCGCCAATCAATTTCATGTTTTAGCTCATGTGAAATTCAATCAAGTGATGATCGGACCCTCTTCGATTTTTTTGTGGAAATTCCAATAATTCACCACACATACAATCATCCGTTGTAGTGGGGTAGGAAAAAAGCTTCTCACCCGAAATATCAATAGATCGCCCATGAAAAGATCTGCAAAATAGTGCAGTGGAAAGTTAGGTTTCATTTTGCACGGGCTCTTCCCCCTCTACTCTGTCTCCCTGCTTTTTTTTTCATTTACTGATGATTTTTCAGAAAAAACTGAAAACTTTGCAACTATATATTATATCGGATCATTTTTTGCAAAAACAGAAATGAATACAGAGAAATCAGCAACACTAAAAATCAACGTCGAAAAAATACTAGAAAACTACAAGCAAAACGCCATTTGTGAAGTGGACAAAGTATTAGCTCCTGTGCCAACGATCAACTGGCCGAGCTTCCTTTCCAAAATATTCATTGGAAGCACACACATGGAATTCCCGGAGGAGGCCGAAGAAAACTGGAAAAACAAGATCCAAGTCCTTTCTAGAATCTTAGAGATGAACACGATATGCTTTATAATGCAAAGCAAGGGGAAGTGCGCGCTTGATTTCAGAAATGCCGTTTTAGGGGATGAAATGGATGATGAACTCACCGGGAGAGCGGCACTGGAGAAGTGTGCGGAAAAATGTGAGTTCATCCGAAGAAACTTGACAGAAGACAAAATAGACGGAGAGCCTACAATAAAGGCCTTTATGGAAGCAGAAACTGCAAAGATGATTCATGTCATAGAGTACATCAGCAAATTCAGCGAGTCGGATGCGAAAAACTACATAGAGCATCTTATTAACATCACAACCAGACGCTTTAGCTTGCTAGCTCTAACCAGAGACCACTGCGACTACTCTCTGGATAGCTTCTGCAGTAGATACGAACAGAAAAACTCAATCTCAAGCTCTGACAACATATACTCGCTGGAAGAGTTGTACACTCTTGAGAAAGACGGGAAACTTCTTCTGGATGAGGTACTTGAAGAAACATTCGGCATAATATACAGAGATTATAGGTATGTTAGCGTCTTCCGAACTGTTAAAGAGATGGAAGCTATGGACATAAGCCCAGAGACGATGAAGAGAATCAGAAGCATCAACCACCACAACAGAGCCATCGTTTTCGAGCAAGAATTTGTCTACCAGATGCTTTACATGGAAAGAAGTCTAGCTGACCTCGAAAGAAATGCCAAAATACTAGACGGCATTCTCGATGTAAAGAAGTCTAACCCCATCGGAGCAGATATCTTTAGAAAGTCTGTGGATCCAGTGCTTATTTCCTTCATTCTGTGCAAATACAAAGACAAAAAAGCACTGCTGAAAAGACTCATAGAAAGGGAAAATGATCTTAAGAAAAAAACACGCGAAATACTTGGCAAGCTGGACTCATTGGAACACGGCACAGAGGAAGCCATGGAGTTGAATGAGCAGATTGAATTCTACAAATTGTTAAAAACCACAACAACCGAGGTTTTAAACCTTTTCCAAAACTACAGAGGGCTGGCTCTAGTTCAAAGGAAAGCTATATGGGCGAAGATAGAGAGCTATTCGAGAAATCTCCAGGTTAAGATTAAAGATTTTGATCTTCTCAGGAAATCCATGATGCGATACGAGGAGGACGATTGTTTTTATTGGGATCTATCATCAGATGATGACGAAGTGGAAGACGACGTGAAAGACGAAGTGGAAGAAGCCCCGGAATCTAATCGGCCTTTTGACCAGAGTGCTAGTCACTTAAACAACAATTCAGCTCCTGTTAATGAACCGGCAGTTATTCCGGCGACCGTTGAAACAGCTCCTGTTAATGAACCGGCAGTTATTCCGGCGACCGTTGAAACAGATCCTGTTAATATTCAACAGGAAGCTACTCCAGTGATAGTTGAAACAGTTCCTGTTAATCCAGAGGATATAGAGTACAAAAATTCCAAAATTGAGAATTTGTTGCAAGTTCTGCTGTGCCTTTTCTTTTCGCTATTCATAGTCTCTTCTTCTATGGCTATATACGAAGAAATACAAAGTCAAGCATAAAGAAAAAATAAACACATTTAAAAAACACGTAGAGAATTCAGAGTTATTTAAGCATTACTTGTAAGTGCCAGTGAAATTCACGTCTTTATTGTTTATTGGTGTGCTTAAATACTGTTGTACTTAATATATCCTTGTTTATAACTGCTGCCAAACAAATGCCAATTCATCTCCAAACAGTAACCAATCACGACTATATATGCTGAAAGCACATAACAGAATGTAAACAGTTACTTTTTGTTTTACTGAAAATAATCGGGGAAAAAGTATAAATACCTGAAAAACTTTTATCTCGTGCACAGATATTCAGGAGATAAGAGAGAAAGTATGTTTACATAAAGTTCCCAGTCGGGATCTCCAAGGGCAAAGTTAGAGTCTAGTGGAACCTATGCTAAATATCGTAATAATCTGTATTTGTGCGACTTAGTATTTAACTATCATAGCTCTATGGCGAGTGCCCGCATAGAGTACGTGCTTCCTTTACTAACTACACATACTATTCCTTGGTAAGCGCCAACTCTGGGAATTATTCGGGTTTATTTTTCCTTGAAAATGTATGCGTATTTCTCCGGGTGGTAGTGCACGAGGATACTGTACACGAAGTCGGGCGTACTCTGGGAAGTTGGTAATTCCACGCGGGAAAGAACCCACTCCTCCAGATAGTGCTGCAGGTCGAACACCTTTCTCTCTCGCTCTGGAAAGTCGCACTCTTCCGAATGCAGCGGTAAATTACTCCTAATTATGCGCCTGCTCAGTATCACTTCGCACACGCAGAAGTTGTATATCGCGTCTCGGAGAAGTCTCTTCTTCCTAAGCGCCCAAATCCTATCGGATTCCCCGTATATCGCCATGTTCATGCGGTACTCCCCCAGGAACTGCAGATTCACCTTCTGTATTTCTGAAATTATTTCCAAAAGTGTCTCGTTGTAGGAGGGAATTTGGACACTTTCCCCCGTATAATAGTGCATGTATACGTTGAGTATGTAGTTGAGGGTGCTCGTATACGTCCGGAGACTCGAGGCTTTCTCTATTTTCAGCGCAAGAAGCTGCAGGAGAATGAATACGTGGCTGTGGAGGAGTACGCTCTGCCTTTTTCGGTAGACTCCCCGCACGATTTCTCTTTCTCTTTCCCCGAGGGAGGAAAATATCCGGTCCACGATCTTGTAGAGACAGAGAGAATACGCCCCCGTCTCTTCTTCGTAGGCGTACACCACTGCGGGGATGTGCTTTGGCCCTCCGCCTCCAGGCTCTTCCCTGCACGACTTATCCCACTCTTCCAGGACCTCCTTGTTCTTTATGGAGGGAGTACTTCCCCCGAATATCCTGGAGTGTCTCTTTATGTACCTGTTGAGAAGAAGAATGTGGACGTTTATGTGCGTATACTCGTTAGTATCCACTGCATCGACGTATATCCCCATGAGAACTATCCACAGTTCGGGCACTTTCAGTATACTCCTGCTGTAAAGCACCCTCTTAAGCCGCTCCGCCCTGTAAGAAGGGACTGAATTCATGAGGGAGAGCTCGTGGAATACCCGGAGAATCTTCTCAGGAGGCAATTTCACGGCTCTTTCCACGTAATTCGGACTGTTCCCATGGACTCCCCCGGGGATATTCTCAGCCCGAGCATCTTCTGGAGAATCTCTCTCGGGATTCGCGGGATTCTCTCCAATGATATACGCATACTCCTGGAGGGAGTAGAGAATCTTCGTGCATGCCCGAATGTGGAGGGAGTTCACTCCGGGAATCGTGCAAATGCACTCGACTATGCTGTTTACGTCCGTGCTGTACATCATAAAGAGGAAGACAGTTGTAAAATAGAGGGTTTCAATGTCCAGTGGAGAAATTCTGTTTTCCATCTGGTCGATTCTTCCGATGCTATGGACGATGCTATCGTGCAGGCCTACGTAAACAGGGAGAGTCTCCCGCTTGTTTTCAGGTGACTCCCTGCTGGAAACCTCCAAATAATTCGAAAACTCGCTCAGTCTCCTGTACTCTACGGAGCTACTGTGCAGGCACATTGTGAATATGCTGATGTACTCCATGTATATGCTATGCATGTTCTGGCTTGTGCTTGGAAAGTTCTTGAGGACGTGGGATACTCCGACGTGAGCCAGCACAAAGAAGTCGAGGGATGTGCAGCACCTGAAGGATACGTCGTATACGGACTCGCCCACAAGCACGAATACCCGCGGGGTCTTTGTGGGATACCATCCTGGAGTCTTCCGGATTTCACTCACTCTGGACTCAACTCCCCCGTGGAGGATAACGTGATTTTTTGAGGTATCCCTGCAGGAGACTCCGAAGACACCGGAAGAGAAGGCCAGAATATCACTTTCCGTTGCATACTTCTTCAGGTCCTCCCTCTCCGAGCGTGTGAGTATTTTCTGCAGGAGGCTTTCCTCCCGGGAGATGAAGGCGTGGTAATTCTGCATTCTCTCGGATATCTTCGGGAATTCCTCCAGGTATCGAGTGCAGTACTTATTCAGCAGGAAACTGTGCGGGAAAAGGGAGGAAAGCGTATTCAGGCGATTCTTTAAGGAGGCACTGATGGACTCGCTGAAAGGGCACTCGAAAGTGTCTCCATCCGACCGGTACTGGATGTACGCACAGCAGCAGTGGGGATTGGTCTTATAGTCGCTGCAGGTCGCAGGCTCTTCCTTGCTAATGGGGAGTCTAAAGTACTTCCCGAAGAGAGAGACGTGGAAAAGACTGCTTGGAGCGTGAACTTCCTCCAGCAGAGAAGAAACCGCAGGATTCTCCCAGTTTTCCTGGAGGAAGAATTGGATGTTCAGACTCTCCCTCCCGGGGCAGTGCATATTCGCGGTGATTTTCTGGTTGCTGCCCTCAGAGAGTCTTTTGCTGATGTTTTCCACCGAGAAGTGCAGCATATCCCCAGCATACGGGAGTTTGTTGTTGATTTGGATCGAGTCTTTCCAGGCATTTACTGTAAAGTACTTTCCGAATACGAGGAAAGACCCGTTTATATCCCCGGAAGTGGCCGTTATTTTGTGCTTCCTGGTCCTATTTAGCGGATGAAGAAGCCACTGAATGTGGCCCTTCCAGTGGCAGAAGTCGACCCCGTTCAGGAATTGGACCTGCAACCCCGTGAAGTCCATGACGAGATTCTCCACGTCCACGGAGACGTCCTGAAAGGGCACACTCCTGCAGTGCTCGTATGTGAATAACTCTCTTTGCGCGAGAAAGGGAAGGTACGTCACGCAAATCCTGTCTTCTGAAATGTCATCCTGCAAGCGCATGCTCAAGTAAGAGAGCTCGCTCCTCTGGAATTCTGGGCTAATAACCCGCACAAGAGCCCTGGGGCTGGCGTATTCGAAGACACTCATGAAAACAAAAGCAAAAACAAAAAGCAAATATCACAGGAGAAGCCATGTTCGCCCCCGTTCTTGGAGCTCAGATGATCGCTGCTTCTGTTATTACTGCTAGTATTACTATTACTAGTATTGCTTCTGTTGTTACTGCTAGTTTACTATTACTAGTATTACTGCTAGTTTACTATTACTAGTCTATTGCTTCTGTTATTACTGTTATTACAGTATTGCTTCTGTTAGTACAGTATTGCTTCTGTTATTACTATTACTAGTCTACTGCTTCTGGTATTACTGTTATTATTGTTAGTTTACTATTACTAGTATTGCTTCTGGTATTACTGCTAGTACAGTATTTCTTCTGTTATTGCTGTTAGTGTTTAGTCTATTACTGTTAATATTGCTGACGTTAGTGTTTCTATTACTGTTATTAGTGCTATTAACTTATTATTAATGTTGACTCACTTCTGGCTTGTTGATGTTGGCCTACTATTAACAATCTGCTTATTGAATAGGCCGAATACTAACCAACTCATTACTCGCCTTCTACTAACTTACTAATTCACTCTCTAGTAGCATACTGCTATTCACGCACTTACTCCTGTTGACCTGCTGGTTCCCATATTAAGTTCATGCACTGATTTTTCCGGGCATGCTCATTTTTTTCTGTTCGTGCGAATAGTTTTCTCCCGGTGCTTCTTTTTTCTCTTCCCCATGCTTCCCCCTTCCTCTTGTGTGCCTCCCATATTTACTAACTTTATTTTCTTATTTTTATTCGATGAAGGCAGAGAGTGAGTGCATACTGAGAAAGTATCCGATGTCCCTGATTGAGATAGAATTGGCCATAAAAAACAGGCCAAAGGAGCTGCACAGCTACCACCCAGAGCTTGAAAAGAGAATCAAGGAGCTGGGAAACATAATGAAATACGAGGAAAAAAGCGAGTACATAACGATAGAAAGATACTTGGACGGAATATTCGAGAACAAGCTCGTAGAATACGGGGAGTCCCAGGTGGAAAATGCCCTCACTGCATTCATGAGCGACCTGAAGGAGACCTTCATAAAGGAGGAAAAAGCCCTTCTCTCCTCCCCGAAGGCAAAGCACCGCGTGAGGAAGGACGACTTCTGCGATATTATAATAGAAGGGTGCAACTCCATAAAAAGATCAGACACTTTGGGAAGAAACGTCTTCACTTCCCAGATGATCTTTGACGTCTACAAGTACATAACCTCCCACCAGACCCCTCTCCAGTTCCTATCCGACACCTTCCGAGAGCACGCCCTGAGAGACTCTTCCCTGGGGGGAGTCCTGAAATACGTCCAGAAAAAGCACGGGGGAATGTTCAGGCTGGAAATGTACGAAAGTGTCCCAGTTTTTGCTGTTCTGTACTACTTTGTTCGCGCAGGAATGAGGAAGGAGGCAAAGGATTTCGCAGACAATAACAGGCCCTTCTTCCAGGAGATTTCAGGGCACTTCTACGAGGACTTCTGTGCGTGGCTGGAGAAGGGCACGCCTGCAAAGCCCCAGGAAGCCCCCATCTCCGCTGACCCCTTCAAAGCCCTTTTCCAGAACCTCTTCAGGCAGGCCCAGGAGTGCCCGCAGGAGGTCATCACCACGATAGAAGACTTTCTGTGGTATAAGATCCTCGTCTCAGGGAGTCCCAGGGAGTATCCGCGCATTTTCTCGCTCCTCCGGGGAAAGATCACGGAGACAAAGCTCCTCCAGGCAGCTCTCGTCCTCGGAGAGTGGAAGGAGGCGATGGAAATCCTTCAGGACGAAACCTTCTCGGCAGGAGAAGTCCTTTTCCTCTCGTACGGAATAGCCCATAAGATGCGAAGAAATGCCCCGGAGAACTATCCCCTCGCAAGAAGCACGCGCTCAGAGCAAACCCTCTGCTTGGAGCTATTTATTCACTCTATACAGAGCATCTCCACCCTCTTCAGGCAGGCCCGGGAGAGACTCGCAGTCGTGAATATGGCATCCCCCTTCGTCTCCCAGGAGTGGCTGGAGGACTTGGCTGCAGAAGTCTTCATAGCCACGGAGGATTACGCTGTTCTGGGGAGCATAGATGCTTCAGGAAGGAAGATCCACAGCACCCTCGGGGAATACGCTAACGTAGAGGCGCAGAGAGTCATCTCGAAAGTCTCCGAGTACTACATCCTAACAGGAGAGCTGGATAAAGCCCTGAAGATCTCGTATGTAGGAAGCAGCGAGAGAACCCTCGAGATTCTCACGTCAGTTCTCGTCCAGAGGATAGAGGAGAAAGAGTACGCCGAGAGTGAAGGAGTCGGCCGAATTGTGAGACACTTCAACAGCCCAGTCACGAACTTCCTGTGGGACTCCCTCTGCATCGCAGCCTCCGGGGATAATGCAGTCAGCCTCATAAAGAGGACGGAGCTTATCCCCAGGGGAACCCCCGAGGAAATTGGAAGGAAAGTCCTGGAGATACAGAGACTCTCCCAGGAGGTGCGAGGAGTCATTCCGGGAGTGCTTCTTATCATGGCACAGCGCCTTGGGGAGAACCCGCACGCGAACAACCAGGAACTTGCAAAGTCCCTTCTGCTCCTGGCAGGGGCTCTGGAGGTGGGCCCGGAAACCCTCCAGGAAATCGTCAGCAGAGTCTCCGGGCTGCTGTAGGGAAGAAGCTAATGGAATCCCGGAAATAAAGTATAAATACGGTCAATCCGTCCTTCCCAGATGAGAGCCCTTGAGGGTTAAGTATACAGTGCTAGTGATGTAACGGCGTAATGATGTTGTACTAACTTACTGGTTCTACTATATGCTATTATGGTATGCTGGCTTTGTGCTTTGAAAATATTCTATTTGTTTTCTACTATACTATTGTTAGGCTGCTATTCTGTTATTCCAGTTACTATTATACATTTTTACTAACTTACCAATTCTACTATACTACTATACTATTATTATAACCTACTGAAAATATTCTACTATTCTATTACTACTATTATAACTTACTAATTCTATTATACTACTACTAATTCTATTATTCTACTACTAATTCTACTATCTAATTCTATTATTCTACTATTCTATTACACTATTATAACTTACTACTATTATAACTTACTATTATAACTTACTACTATACTACTACTATACTACTACTCGATTACTATAACTTACTAATTATGCTTATACTTTGCATATACTCTGCATATACTCTGGTTATACTCTGCTTCATACTATTCCTGCACCTCCTGCTAGTTCTACATATTTATTTCCTGCTTTCTTTTTATTTAATGTTTGTTAAGAGAGTATTGGCCTTTCTCGTGCTGGTGGTAGCTGCAAGTTGCAATGGTGGAAGTACTCTTGCAGATAGTCCCTGCGAGTGCAGGAGGATATACACGGACATATTCATAGATACGGACATAGAAGCAGCCAGGGAAAGAATAGAGAAAACCCACACTCCCTGCAAGCACTTCTACAGGTGGTTTATTAGCACATACGTGGACTTCAACATAAAAACAGGCGTGGAGTCCCTCTACAGGTCCCTATACTCCACCTGCCCTGTAAGGGACTTAGCCTACTTAGTATACGCTAATAAGCTGGATAGGAAGCACAATCTGATAGGGGAGAGCAAAGAAGTGGCCTACTACTTCCGGGAGGTGGCAAAGCAAGTCTTCAACGACTTCTTCAAGAGCAAGCCCGCCCTCTTCGCGAAGTGGGAATTTGCCGACCTGGAGAGACAGGGGGAAAACAAGAAAATCATCGACTTCATAAGCACGCTGCGATCAGGAGGGGATGAAATTGCAGCGGAGAGTCTTCTCTCCCTCATAAAGATCGGGCATGTTCAACTGGATACGCACATAGACTTCCTGAAGGAGTGCGCCCGAAAGGGGAATCCGGATGCGATGGGCCTTCTCGGGAACATGTACTACTACGGATGGGGAGTCCCGGCGAGCAAGATCACGGCGAGGCACTACTTCTCCGAGGGAGCGAGAAGTGACGAGCCAGACTCCCTGAACGGCTTGGGGATGCTTTCCCTGGAGGAGGGAGACCCGCAAAGGGGAAAGGCCTACCTGGAGAAAGCATCTGCAATGGGATCGAATGCTGCGGATTACAACCTCTTCCTGATGCACGAGAAGAGCAACAAGAGCTTCCTCGGGGAGTTGCACCTCATGAAGTCGGCGAAGCAGGACGGATACTTGCCTGCCGTGTACAAATACGCAGAGAAGTCCTGGGAGAAGGGAAGCTACAAGCAAAGCACTATAAACCACTACAAAAGCATATCCATATACTACAAGAGTCTCCTGGACCTGGAGAAAGAGGCAATTAGAATGTTCCAGGAGGGAAGGAATATTTCTGCACTCTATCTATCCATTCTCATCGGGGACTTAGGATCGCAGGCAGGATACATAAATGCAGCGTACACGATAAAGAACAGGCTTCTCCTGAGACTCTCCCGAATGAAGGCCCTGCGAAACTGGGACTTCCTCGGGTTATTCGCAAGCCCAGGGAAGAACTCTGCTAAGACGTCAACTGAGAGTAATTCCAATAAGAATACTTCTACTGATAATTCCAATAAGAACATATCTCCTGGAAATACTTCTGAGAGTAACTCCAACAAGAATACATCAACTGAGAATATATCTCCTGGAAATATACCTATTGATAACTCCACTGAGACTATATCTATTGAGAATACTACTGATAAGACTATTGAGAAGATATACGTAATACTCTGCAAGAGACTCGCAGAGGTGAAGAGTGCAGATGCCTTCCTGGAGTTGGGGGATGCTCACTACTACGGGATCGGAGTAGATGTAAATATGAGCAGAGCCTTCTCCAGGTACTACGCAGCTGCTCTCATGGGAAGCACTGAGGGAAAGTATCTCACAGGGTGGATGTACGAAATGGGCTGCGGAATAGAGAAGGACTTTTCTCTGGCTAAAGGCTTCTACGAGAGAATGCACGCAGGAGACAGTAATACGTACGTGCTTTACTGGGTCCTTATTCTCCGAATTGCAGTTAAGGAGCACATTTCAAAGGCCGTCTCCCTCCTGGTGATTGCTGCTTCTGTGGGCCTCGGGTGGATTGCCCTCCCCCAGGGCATTCTCTCCTTCAACAGAGTCATCCGGGGGGCTGAGAGGAAGGCGTAGAGAATTGGGCTTCTGTGGGAGACTTTCTGTTTCTTCTGGGTATTTGCGAATAAACGATGAATTGCACTCTTTTCTGCGTTTCATTCGCTTTGTTTTGCTTCACTTTCTATTGGATGCTGGCTATTGGTTTATTTTCTTTTATTTTAGTTTTTTCACTCAGCCCCCGTATGGATAGTGAAGACAAAAGATCTGCTATTGTGTCCGGTGGAGGATATCCTGAGAGGGCAGCAGCTTACCCGAGCAGGGATTCTTCACATAATATGCACAGGAAGCACCCATCTAAAACCCCAGTGCGAATAGATGCTAAAAAGCCGGAGTTGGACAAGAAGAAGAAGAAGCCCGTGCGGAAGGAGGAGGAGAAGGCTCTTCCCGAGGCAGTTATTCCCCCGAAAAGGGAGAGGAAGGGTCTGCAGCTGGTTTTTATGGATGGGTCTGCGCTTACCGAGAACCTTGTCCAGGAGGAGCTGAAGAAGCACCACATCGAAGTTGACACGAAGGAGGAGCCGCTGGCCCCTGCTCCCCACAGCGTTGGAGTGTCCGCTGAGACGTTAGAAGAAGCTTCTCCTGAAGATCCCTCCGAAAAGGGCGATGATTCCCAGGGCGTAGAATCAGACCTGAAAAAACACGAGGACGAAAAAGATCTTTTGATCGAAGGGGCTTTTGGAAAAGTCTCTCCCCAGGGAAAAGACGAAAAAAAAGAGGAAAACTCAGAAAAAGACGGGGAGAAGCAGGAAGAAATAAAATCAGAGGCGCAGAAACACCCCGAGGAAAGTCTCCCTGCGAGCACACCAGAAGCGCAAACTTCCGAAAAGGAGGAGGCACCCCTGGAAAGTGCAGAACCTGAAAGTGCCCTGCCAAAGATGGACTGCACAGTGAAGGGAGGAGTCCCCGTCGGCACAGACCCGGAAACAGGAGAGAAGATCCCCTCGTGGGACGCCAGAATGTCAGACGCAATCAGAAAAAACGTGTTCACAGAGAGAAAGGCCCCAATTTCCGCAAAGACACTCCCACCCCGCCCAAGGAAGAAGGCAGAGGCAGAGAAGAAGCCGGCACCCCCGCAGGAGCAGCCAAAGACCCCGCGAGAGTCACCCCCAGAGAAGGAGGAGAAGGAAACAGTGAAAGAGCAGGAGACAGTGAAAGAGGAGAAGGAGACAGTGAAAGAGCAAGAAACAGTAGAGGAGCCAGAGACCATAGACTTCTCCGCAGAGATGGAAATCACACACCTCCCAATCCTGTACTCGAAGAAGACCCTCCTCGCCCTCAGAGACTCCCTCCCAGAACTCCCCCCGCAGATCGACAGGACAGTCCTCGCGAAGTCCTTCCTCAGGAAGAAGAAGGAGTTTAGATCCTTCAAGACACAGTTTAAGGACGCAAGAAAGACCGCACCAGTGACGCAGTTTGAAGAGGTCGAGCCGTACGAGGCAAACTTCAACCTCGCACTGAACCAGGTCTCCCAGAATAACATCAGGGAAATTGCAAAGAGAATCCTCGCAGTAAAACCCCCCTCGGAAGCAGCAACCATAAAACTCGCAACAGCTTTCTTCAACAAAGTCATGCAGGAGCACGCGTACACCGCAATATACGCATCCCTCGTTGAGAAGCTCCAGCACATGCTATACGCGAAGGAGGAGAAGAAGGGAACCGGAAAGTCCCTGTTCGTCAGGACAATCTCTAACCTCGCACAGACAGAGTTCTCCAGAGAAACTCACTGGGCATCCACGGAGGAAACAGCACAGCCGCAGTCACTCTCAGCACAGGAAATAACCCAGAGAGTCACGGAAATATCAAATAATAAGGAGAAGGAGTACGAGAGAATCCTCACGAAGAAAAGAGCCCTCACCCTCGTAAGCTTCATCGTGGAGATGTACCTCCAGGGAATATTCTCGGATAACCTCATGCACTCGGCAGTTCACAATATCCTCGAAAGAAAGTGCCCGGAGAACGTCGAGAGACTCTGCTTCATCCTGAAACACGCAGGGAAGAGGTTTGATCAGCCCCTCGCAAGAGAATTCCTCAGGAAGTACATCCAGTGGTTGGAGACTGCGATACAGGATCTGTCCATCAGGTACAGGTTTATGGTGGAGGAAGTCCTGGATCTCGCAAGGAATAACTGGGTCTCGAAGGAGGAGAGAAGAGAAGAGGAGGAGAGCGAGTGGAAGAGCAGCAAGGTAAAGGAGAAGAAGAAGCCCGCAGTGAAGGCGAAGAGGGCAGTGAAGGTCGCAGAGTTGGTCGAGGAGGCCCCGGAAGAGGCTGCCCGCATGGAGAGTATCGTCGTAAAAATCTTGAAGGAGGACGGATTCGAACCCGCGAAGGTGGCTGGGAAACTCTCCGCAGAGTTTGCCGGGAATGTTTTGTTTTTCCTTGGGCTCGTGAAAATCACAGTCGAGGGTTACGATAGAGTCCTGGAGAACGGGATGGGGCTGGTCAGAGAGTGGGTGAAGATAGTCCCGGAGAGGAGGGAGGAGGTTCTGGAATACGTCTCCGTGGAATTGCTCCCGGACTTGGTCGATGACTCCCCGCACGCTCCAGAGCACCTGAAGAAGATCCGGAAGTTTGCCAGGTAGTCCTGAAATAACTGGATTCCTGGAATAGATAGGCAGAACTAACTCAATAAATCACTTAGCACGAGAATAACCCGTGCACAGGAAACCGTTTTCCCAGAAAAGGCTCGGCCAGAGATGCTGTGCCCGGCTTTAGACTTAATGTTTTCTCTTTCTTTTTTCTCTCTTTCTTTTCTCTTTTCTTTTCTCTCTTTTCTCTTTTTATTTTCGCAAATTTTATCCCCTGTAATGGGCCGTAATGAATACTCCAAGCAGCTGAGAAGTATGTCCTACACCGAGGTGGAAGAGACACTTTCAGACAAGAAAATGCTGATACTTAACATGAGAAACAACCCAAAGGGAGAAGACTACATGAACTCTGCCGAGTGGATCACAACCAAGAAAGACATCGCAAGATGCTTGACCATCCTTGGAGAGAAGAAGCGGGAGGAGATCAAGGAAGAGTGCGAGCGAGAGAACAAGCCACTTCCAAAGTGCTTCCAGAAGAAGCTCCCCAGATCAGTGCGAGTGGCTATGCCTAAAAAGATGCTTGCAAAGTACTCGCAGAACAGACACCCAATTAGAAGAAAGGTCGTTGTGTTCACCCCCTAATAATAAAGCGTGCTTCTGGTAGTTGCCCATATACTTAACGCTATTACTTCATGCAAGCATATAGGCATACGCATACAAGCATATACTATACTATTGCTGTTATTTCATACTATTATTTCATACTATTCATGCTATTACTATATCATACTATTAGTTCACACAAGCATATACTATACTATTACTATTAGTTCATACTATTCATGCTATTACTATATCATACTATTGCTATTACTGTTACTAGACTAGACTATCAGTTCATACTATTCGGGTTATTATACTACACCATTACTACATCATACTATTGTTTCATATACATCATTACACCATGCAAACATATAGTCATATTCATGCTATTGCTGTTACTATACTATCTACCATACCATCACTACACTATGCTATTACTATATCATACCATACTATTACTATTATTTCATATGTATCATTACTTCATCTACTCCACACTATTACTTTTACTCCACACTATTACTTTTACTTCATACAATCATATACTCATACTATTACCATAACATTGCTATTCTACTATTACCACTATACATACTTCAGACTTCATACTATACCACTATTACTACTATTACCATTCTACTAGTACTATTACTTCAGACTATTCCCACTACTATGCCCTATTACTTCATTCTTTTCTTCTGACTCCACAATAATTCCCTTTTCTTGGCCTTTTATTTCTTTGTGTTTTCTTTTTTATGAAACTCCGTCTCTCGCTTGCAGTACTCGCAGCATCTGCTCTCGCGCTAAAAACAGAGTCCATTTACAAAAGCAAAGAGTCTTTGTATAGGCCATACGTAGATAGAATCACAGGACGAGTCCCATTCGGAAATTTATCTGGCCATGCCCACGTGGTTTCAACAGGCATGGAAGCAGGAATACACTTGACTTCGGGATACTCCGGATCTGCTGGAAGCATCACGGGAAAGCATCCCCTGGGCATGAAGAACTGGCGATTTGACGTTCACTTGAGCGTAAAGCCTGGGCTGAAGGGAGTCGGCCTCTGGATTATGCGGAACTTCTCGGGAGGGCCTCTCTTCGGGGGAAACGAGCAGTACAACGGGATCCTGGTCTTTCTGCAGCTCGAGGGAGACCTTCTCGGGAAAGTCCCTGGTCCCTCCATTGGAGTAGCTACGGCTTACGGGGGATCTTCTGTCGTGCACTTTCAAAAGCGTATCTCTGCAAAAAATGACTGCATTGTTCGGGTAGACTTTGTGGACGGAAAATTGTCCGTGGGGTACTCGGAGAGGGGAAAAAAAGTCCAGACTATGGGGGAGATGGACCGCGTCTCGATCGATGAGGGAAGCTTCCTCAGCATCTCTGGGGAGCTGGCAGGCCCGGAGGGGGACGGGAATGTAAAGAGCATTTCTGTGTACCGGATTCGAACCCGCGTGGAAAACTTCAAGGAAGAAGTCCCGTATACACGGCCTGTGATGTCGTGGGTGGTTTTTGCGGTGCTTGTCTCGGGGGTGGTGTACTATATGCACGCTCAGAAGAAGAAAAAGCCTCAGAAGGGGATACTTAGCAAGTGAACCTGAAAATATTTCCTTATTTGGAGATATTTTCCAAATGCGGAAACATGTGAAAATACTTCCACAGAAAAAACCTGAAAAAAATAAACGGCTGTGTGGGCATTTGTGCTGGATTTTCAGTGGTTGCGTGCATCGGTTGATTCGGGAGGCCAGAAAAAGCCTGCCCAGAGGAGTGGGGTTAATCAAACAGCCCATTAAGAGCTAAAAGCAGGAAGAACCAGAATAAAGAGCAAACTTCGCGTGAGTATTTCCTGAATTGCAGGGCAGGTTCGCCCGCATAATTAGATAATTTCCATAATGTTTTTGTGGTTTCATGCAGAAATATGCCCGAGTGATCTGCTCTTCTACTCTCCTGACAGGGTGGACTGAGATAAAATTTTATTTGAATTCGCAGTATAAATAGTTTTCTGGAGGCACTATATAAGCTTATACCAATAAATAGCACTGGCTTAGTATTGTGCTGATGCTTTTAAGTCTGGCCTTGGAGTTCGCCCACACACTTTGATTTTTTAATTCTTAGCGCTTTATACTTGATCTTTATTCGAATTATGTGGAATATTCCTGAATATACACGCCCTCTCTGTATATTTTGCATCTGCCCTGCAGGAATTCGCGTATATTATATGCCGATGGAGGCAGCCTTTCTCTCCAGCACAGTCTTTCCCTGCACGAATTTTCCCTTTACGCGTTTTATTTCTAAAAGCGTACTGAAATCGACTGCTCGCACTACACCTTGTGTTTCCTCTGCTGTCGCTATTACAGCGTGCCCAGAGTCGCTGAATGAGACTATTCGGCCGTATACGGTATCTCCCGTTGAAAAAAGCCTGTTCATTTTTGCGCTGTCTTTTATCCCGTATAGAGCATCCTCCCTGTGCAAAATAGCGAGGGAATTTATCGAGGGGACTCCATTGACCATTTTTATGCGTAAAATAGCGTGGGTCTGGGCTACGTATTCGACCACTGCCGTTACAAGAGAGTTCACAGTTGGGCGAACCACCGCTGCTCTGTACTCTCCGTCTCCTGGAAGAATCATAAAAAAAAGTGTGCACTTCTATTTATACGCAATAAAATAAGCTTTCTCTGCATTTTTGATTTTGCACTTTTTTTCTGCAATTTTGTATATTATGCGCAGTTTGGTGGTTTGGAGCAGCACAAATATGCGCCTTCCGGCGTATATTCTGGATTTTGGGCGCTTTGTTTTATTAGTATAAAAGCCCTTTTTGTTTTTTGTTTTTTTATTTTTGTGTACGTGCGAAGATGCAGCAGACATACTACACAATTCCCTCCATGCGCCCGAAGGATATCGCAGAGTTTCTCTCGGAGAACGGCTTTAACATTTTGGTGACGGACATCACAAACCCGAACCCTGCATATATTTGCAGGCTTTATGAAGGGATTTTAAACGTCTTTTTGGAGAAAAAGATCCCAGAAGCGGACGAGTCTGTCTCTATGATTTTAATCTACTTCCACATGAAAACATTTGTTGAAAAAATTAAGGCCGCGCTCTTTACAATGCACGACATCATCTCCCCAGAGGCGGGAAAAACGGTGAAAATACTCAGCGCAGTCGTAAACTATGCGCTCTTCAAGGAGAACAAGAGACACGTGCTAAACCGCATTGTTCGGCGGCGGGAGGAGATAGAAGGCACGATCGAAGAAACAAAAAAAAATATTTTCAGAAACAGGGAGATTCTCCTCCAAAAGAGGAAGGAGAAAAAAGAGAGTGCAGCAAAAAAAAACTTTTTATTGGAGCACATTTCCCAGAAGGAGCAGGAGATTGTAAATTACCACCGAGTCCAGCAGTCCCTGACGAAAGAGATAGAAAAGGCAGGAAACGACCAGAAGCAGATCAGCGCTGCAATTTCCCACGAGAAGACGGAGATTCTTGCCCTGCAGCAGGAAATCACGAGACTAACAGCAAAGATTGTGAAGAATCCGGAGCAGCTGAAAGAGCTGCTAATTGCCATGAAAAACCAGATGCAGGATGAAAATGAGATTCTGCGGGAGTATGAAGTCAGGTTTAGGCTTTTGCAGGAGAACTTGAGCAGGTTTAACCGCGTGACCGAGGAGATTAAAAATTTTACAGCGGTCGTTTCCTTACTGGGGAAATACAGCGAGGATTGTGCAAACAAGGAAATTTCTCTGGAAAAACTAAAAAATGAAAATTCTATTTTAGAGACGAAAAACAAGTCAAAATTCTCCAGGAAGATCTTGCTCGAGAAGAAGATCGAGTACATCGTGGAGAAAATGAGCAGGCTCACGGAGGAAGACGCTGCTCGAATTGAAGGCCTGAAAACGGAGTTTGCCGCGCTAAGGGAGAGACACTCTCAGGTTTTGGCAGGGAGAGAGAACTCGGACCGGCTCATCCAGAAAAACCACGGGGAAGCGAAGGAGCTGGAAAAAGAGATAATTCGCCTGGAAAGCGAGCACCAGTCGCGGGTTTCGGGGGTTTATAACGAGCTTTTACAGGAAAAAAGCTTTTTAGAGGGATACGGGGAAGACCTCCAGAAGATTTTCAAGGGAGAATATTTTGCATAAAAATTTGCTTTTTATACGCGCAAAAAGTATATAGGAGCGCGCGGAAAAACGGGAAAGTGAAAAATTTGCAGGAGCACCGGGGAACCTGGGGAGTACCTGACAAGACGGGAGCGCCCAGAATTCACCACTTACTACGCACTGAACAGTAAATAAAGACAAGCCAAGCATCACTACTTACCACACACTGCATATTTATTGATGTAAATGCCGCTACTTACTACGCGCAGCACACTAAATGCACTACTTTTTACACGCTGTGCACTAAAGTAAAGAGGGAGAAGTCGGCCACCACAAATTATTGCGCACGCTGTAAAAAGTCAGGGTAAATTGTTTATTACACAGTGCGCAGTAAATGCTGGCTAGTTTATGCTTTTTCTTCTATTTGCCCGAATTTCTGCCTTTTTGCTGGGCTTTTCTGCCTCGTGCGTTGTGCATCCGCACTTCATCTTTTTGCGCGGCGGCTTCACCTCCTGCACGGGCTCAGACTCAGCCTCAAAATCAGACGAGAGTGAAAGCGTATCTTTTTCAGAATTTTCTGCAGAGTTTGGATCAATTTTTCTCTTTTTGGCTCTGCCGAGCCTTTCCCTCATGTGGTCCTCGAACGAAGTGTTGTTTATGTGCGAGGGCTCCTTTATCTCCCGCACCTGCATGTTTATTTCTATCTCTTTTATCCTGCTCCTTATGTACTTTCCCACGAGGGAGAGCTCTCCCTTTCTCTCCATAACAAACACAAAATAAAATGCGAAATAAAAATTTATGCGCAAAGATTCGGGTTATTCGGGGTTTATCGCATACTACACCCTGTGCATTAAGTAAGTGCAGTGCGCGTCACAGTATTTTTTGCGCACGGCCTCGCAAGTACGACTTTTTGCAGCGGGCATAACAAATAGTGCCTTTGCTAGGCCACCTTCGATGCCCTGCGCAATAAATGGTGTCGAAATTAGAATAGTGCGCAAGCACAGGTCTCTTTACAAGCCCACTAAAATATCCACTGAAACCACGCCCAGCCCAACCTCAAAAGATCACTCCCGCTTTCCAGCTACTACACGAATCCATCTAGTTAGATCTATTGATTTTTTTCCTATTTGGAGTTATTCGGGTCTTTTTGATACATCAAAAAACATCGCAAAAAATCAGATGATCTCAAATAAAAGTATAAAAGGAATCGAAAAATGAAAATTCATGCAGACTAATACAAACACAACTTTTAATTTCACCGAGCTTGCAGAATGGTATGAAGCCCACGGAATGACATTTTCATTCGAAGCCTGCGCTTTTGACATACTTCCCCTCTTCAAGTCTTTCCAAGGAGCAATCCACTACCTTATAGAAAGCATTGGGACCAGCCGAGACAAGTTCATGGGAGAACTCTTCAATATTCTGGTGGATAAACTAACATTGTTCGACACATGCCCAGATAGGAAACTAAACCCCCGCATGGAGGAGCTAGTCTACATGGTTCTACATAAGGACGTAGAAGAACTAGGCCACTACATCCTGGCCTTGGATAGCGAGGAGAATTTCGACTCTCTTTCCTGCTTGTATAAGGAGCTGAAATCTGCGAAGGCTGCGTGCATAGAAGAAGCCAAGAAGCTATCAATGCATCATTTCCTAGTAAAAAAGTCGGGGTTAGTGTCGGAGGATCAAGGCAATGGTAATATTCAGGAAGCGAACCATAATTTCATCGATATATTGGTTATTTTAATAATGAATAATCCCAGGATGAAATTGCTGAATATGATTCGCAATGCCATTGGCCTGGGAAGAAACAGGAATGATAGCAACAGCAGCGACTCTTCTCACTCTTCTTACTCTTCTTACTCTTCTCACTCTCCTTACTCTCCTCACGAATTCCGCTCTTTCCGCTTTCCCGAGGATGATCTCCAAACTTCAAGCGATCTTCCTCCGAGACCCCCTCCTCACGGCGATCACCTTCATATCCACGTTCACCACCATAGCCACCGTAAATCTAAACGTAAATCCAACAATAATGACGATAGTGATGATGACACGGATGGAGAAAACCCTTCTGGAGACTTTTTAAACAACTCAGAGCTTGAAAATGCTCGCGCTCCGAATTCTCCCACCCCAGAAATAGGGCCAAATGATGAATTCCAGGACCCCTCTAATCGATCCTCTAGCTTGGAGAGACGTAGAAACGACTTGGAGGATGGGAATTCAACTGGTAATGGCCCAGCCCAAAGACCTACGGGATCTGCTGAGCTCGCAGGAAGTGAGTCTACTATGGAGGGAAACTTTAGAGGGAGAAGGTGGAATGATGGAGATCCCTCCAGTAGCATCTGCACGGAAATGGAACATATGCACATATCAGCACTGGAGTCCTCCGATGGATTTGGCCTTTCTGATGCAGATGATGATGCATCTGAAGAATTGACTGAAGAAGGAGCAAGGATGAAAGTGAAGGAGATAATAAGAAGAGAGAAAGGGGCAGGCTGTGAAGAATTGTCCTTTGATGAAATGTTATCGTGTATTTCCTTCCTGGATTTACAACTGCAGAAGAATTTCGAAATAGCTCATTCAGCTGTGGGTAAATCCCTAGCAAAAATTGAGACAAGTGCGAATGAACTCCTTTCCAGGTTGAATAACCCGAATACTCCGAAGAGTGTAGATCCAAAGTGCTTCATCCGATTCCTGCGTGAGATGTGCGTGTCTAAAATCAAGAAGGAGACACGAAAACATAATATTCCCACAGAGTTTGACGATAGTCTTCCGCCTATTTTCCACATAATCTTAACTATTCTGCACAGTAATCCAGACAATTCTCTGTTCATCGATGATTTCTTTAAGATACATATGCCTCCGAACTATCCCTCTGTAAAGAATCAGCCCCAGAGTAGTTTTTTCGATCTTCTGAGCAAAGGGGAGGAATTAAACTATGTCAAATTCTTGGTATCTATGAAGGGGAGGTACGATATAGTGCCTATGCCATCAACTATTGCATGCAGTCAAGACACAGGAAAACCTCGCTTCTACAATTCAATCCATATGTATTCGATGATACTGTGGATAATTAAGAATTTCCCGAAGCTCCAGAAGGAAGAAGCTGAAAAGAAGAGAAATATGCAGGCCTTGGAGGAACGGAAAGAAAGAGAAAAACTTATGCGAAAATGGTCTATTATGGAGATAAGTAAAGAATTAGACGAAATTTTGCGAAGGCGCCTGGCCCTGAAGGAACAGGATGAAAGAGAAAAACTTATGCGAAAATGGTCTCATAAGGGGATGCATGAAGAATTAGAAGAAGTTGATCGTAGGCACCAGAGCTGGAAGGAACGGAAAGAAAGAGAAAAACTTATGCACAAATGGTCTTATAAGACAGATGAAGAATTAGAAGAAATTATTCGTATGAACCAGGTTGTGCAGGGTCATTTGGAAATTGAAGAAATTATGCAAGATTGGGCTTTTAAGGAGGGAAATAAAGAAAACGAAGAACTTAGGCGTAGGCATAAATTGGTTTCGGGTAAGAATAAAGAGAGAGAAAGAGAAAGAGAAAAACGCATGCGAGAATTGGCCCAGGCTGAGGAGACGTCTTTACTCGACGTAGTATCGGATACTATCGATTTTTTCACGCCAACAACTCCACAAGGAACGATGTTGGCATCTGCGGGAATGGCAGCAGCTACCATGGGTTTATGCCTGTTAGGGGGGCCTCGGATTCCTATTCCGAAGTTTTTTTAAGAAAATAAACTCTGGATTCTCCTAAGATATTTTTGTGCTACTATCGCACCTTTGGGTTATTCAGGATATTGAAGGAATAGTGCGAAGTACTGGGTAGACTCTGGGTTGCCTGGTACGTGGACTTCTCCCAAGAAAGTGCACTTTCCTCTTCCTTCCGTTCTTCCTTGGCCTGCTCTGAGGGTGGATAGCTTCGATTCTGGACTTTTTGTGGAGCCTCCTGGAAAGTGCCTGAAAATGTGCGGGAATCCACGGGAAGAGGCGTATGGGGGTGCAAGACCATGCCCAGAAAGATGTTTGAATCTGGCCTATTCTTTATTCTTGCAGATTTTCTGATGGTCTCGAGTATATTCGTCCCACGGCGTTTTCTCGCATGAAAAAACACAAAAGCAGAAGAAGCCCAGAGAGGCCCCGGAAGAGCTGGATTTTCTCTTTTTTCCGAGTAGAGCCCGTATTTGCGGGTTCGAACCTGCTGGAGAAGTGGAGGCTCTGGATTCGGGGGAGAAGGGAGAAAGCGCAAATTTACAGGGAAAAGATAAGGGCTCTTTCTCTTGGGCGCTGAACCTTGCAGGGATAGCACTTCTTTTGGGTGGACTCTTCGCTTTCCTTGGGTATGCTTGCTTTCTTTGCCGTAGTATGTGCTTGCTTCTTCCAGGGTAGGTTTCTATAAAGGGTTCACTTAAGAAGCTTTTGAAAGGGCGTTTCCAGTTTTCTTTTTATTTTTTATTTTTGCAAATTTTTCAAAGAGCCCCCCAAAACGCCGATGCATGCTGGAAACAGCTGCGGGCATAGGAAATTAAAAAAATAAATATAAATATTTAAAGGGTTCACTTTCTGCAGTCAGTCAAAATTTGCATATTCTCATGCTTCGGATTATTCGGAAAAAACAAAGTGCAAGAAGACGCGCGGAACAGAATATCTACCAGATATAGGCAGAGTCTAAAAGTGTGCTAGGTGTTTCAGGCGGGTTATACGTTAAGTTTGAGCACTTTCTGGTTATTCGGGCTTTTTGTTAAAATTCGGGTTATTCTGGGTTGTTATTCTGGGTATGTTTACATCCTGTCACTTTGTGCGGGGAACTGCTGTCAAACACACGTCATTTAGCGGCAAAACAAGAGGGAAATACGAGAACTCTCCATCACACAGCTATCAAAATATGACGTGCACGCCCGGAATCCATCAGAGTCGAACTCCCGAGAAAACCCATTCCAACGGGTAAAAGATCAAAAAAATCAAGGTGCTGATATATGCCATAGAGCCAGTTTCAGGCGATATGCTTCCACAGAGTACGCTCTCCCGCCAATCTGAGCCTGCAGGTGCTTTCCCTGGAGCTGTCGCTTGCAGGTGTTTTCCCCTGAATCTCGGTGTCAAAAAGATGCAATCACAAATAGCTATATAAGCACATGAAAAGCATTTTTTAATGGAGACCCAGAAAGACCGAAATAATCCGAATACTCCGGAATCCATCTTTGAAGAAGCAAAGGAGATGATATGGAACAAAATGCACAAAATAAACCCAGAAGGAAGCGGGAGCGAGCTCTTCAACGTATACGCCCTATTCAATGACCTGCAGGAAAACTCCCGGAGGCTTTTCAGGCTCTCAAACAACCGCGAGATGTTCACAGCGCAGCTAATCTGCATAATGAAGGACCATCTTAAGTTCGACCAGAAAGATCTTCCAACAGAAGAAGATAATTATATTCTAAGATTTTTCCTGGCAATTCTTTTCATGGATATACAAGCCATAGGAGGAACTCTGTTTTCAGCCTTCCAAAGGGAAATATCTGACTTCTGCATTTTCAAGGCGATCGACTCTGTCTACAAAGACTTGGAGGAAGCCCAGAAGGAAGCAATCCTCCTGGCTATTTCCCAGAGGGATCACCACTCCAGATTCCGCACGATGTTATTTCCCCGTGCAAAGTCTCCCGTGAAATTTGACAGTGAATGGCTTTTGAAGACTTTATCCAAAGCCCAGTCAAGTCATTCCAGAGATATCCCTCCAAGGCTGGGAATGGCTAAGATTGTCACAAACCCAGGGAAGATCTACACCCAGGAGGAAGTGGATGCGTTCATATCTTGGCTGGAAAGAGTTGAAATTCAAGAGACTGAGAAAAAACTCAGGAAAGCATGCAAGAAGATAGCGAGAATCCACAGAAAGATCACGAACATGCACAGTTTAAGCAGTGCCTGCAAAGAGGAGCAGCATCATGAAATGACTCCAAGCACATTCGTAGTATTTCTATCCCGGCTGAAACTGGTTAAAGACGTCTCCCTGCGCAAAAGATTCAGGGAAGAGTGGGCGAAATGCGAGGAGGAAGGGAGTTTTTTGCTTACTAACCTCGTGGATATGCTCTGGCTTCGTGCTGTGAAGAGATTCCTCCCCATGATAAACCTCCCGGGAGAGTTCGAGCCTTCCTACAGGGAGGGAGTAAACCCAAAGAAAAGCCTCCGAGGGGTAGGACAAGAGAGTATGGAAAGTATCGGGGAAATTCCTCCTGATAACGTATACGACTTGATGGATAGTCTTGTCTTGGGGGCTTTAAACATGGTTGGGGATCAGCCGTTGGATTCTTTTTTCAAGTGCAAAGATGCAGAAGAGAGGACGATATACCTCGTAAATGGGGTGAGAGACTTTAGTGAGGACTCAGAGCTGATCTCTAAATTTAAGGCGTACATTACTTCTCACAGCCAGAATAACTCCGACATACTCCATGAGAATACGGAAATAATCTCCAGCTGCCTCTCAAAGCTGGGTCTAAATCACCTGGAAAGTTTTAAGCCCTTCCTGTACGAGGCAGTGAATCCCATCAATGCAAGCACCAATGAGATGTTCAACAGGTTATGGGCCTCCCTTAAGATAGGTCCCTGCCTGAAGTACAAAAGTATCCCAGAGAGTTCCATCCTGAAAGCTTTCATTAGAAGTACTCAGACAGAAACAGAAAAAGAGAAAATACATAGTAGTATAAGTATCCAAACGGAAACAGAAAATGAAGAAGAAAAAAATAAAGAGAAAGCTTTCATTAGAAGTACTCAGACAGTAATAGAGGAAGAAAAAGAGAAAATACATAGTAGTATAAGTATCCCAACTGAAACAGAGGAAGAAAATAAAGAGAAATCTCTCAGTAGTATAAGTATCCAAACAGAAACAGAAAATGAAAAAGAAGAGAAAGCTCTTAATAGTATAACTATCCAAACAGAAACAGAAAATGAAGAAGAAAAAAAAGCTCTTAATAGTATAACTATCCAAACGGAAACAGAAGAAGAAAAAGAGAAAGCTCTTAATAGTATAACTATCCAGACGGAAATAGAAGAAGAAAATGAAGAAAAAGAGAAAGCTCTTAATAGTATAAGTATCCAAACGGAAACAGAAAATGAAGAAGAAAATGAAGAAAAAGAGAAAGCTCTTAATAGTATAACTATCCAGCCGGAGGAAGAGAACATTGAATTCGGGTTATCCCAGAGTGAATTTACTATTATAAATACTCAGACGGAGGAACAGAAAGAGGATGAAAAGATGCAGTATAATAAGACATTTACTAGCACACACTCCCAAGTAGAAGCCGAGAACTTTCCAATCCCAGAGTTTTCCCCACCCCAAAACAGCCTTCTCTTTGCATCGGGCCAGAATAACTCACTGAATCCCGCAGGCAGAATGAATACCACCAGCACATTCTACTGGGATGGCTTTTTTCTGGGCCTGTTCGGCATATCCATGGGCATTTTATCGATTGTCGTATATGCGACATATCACCGTGCGACATCTACAGAGCGTATTTAAGCCTATTGTAAAAATATCATATTCTGTATATTTTTATTCTGTGAGAAATCGAATATTTAAAAATCAAAAGATTTATCACCCTATATAAAAGAGAGAATATGTCTTTTTATTTATGCAAGAAAGAACTTACTCTGAGAAAGACGAGGACAAAAGGATAAAGACCTGGTATATAAAGAACAAAATAGCACCAGCAGTATCTGAAATAGAGATGTTTCACATGGACCTTCTCTTTGAGGAGCTGAAGAAGTGTGCGGGGACTTTGTTTTCTCTTCTCCCGTACCCGGATTTGCTGAATTTGCGGCTATTCTCCGCGCTGAATGCTCACTTGCGGCTAAATACGAAGAAACCACTGACAAAGGAGGAGGAATGCCTGCTCAGGCTATACCAGGGAGTGCTTTATAGGGACCTGCAGGACGTTGGGAAGCACTTTATGGCTGTCTACAACGAAGGCTTCTATGGTTGTTCCCTGGATACTCTCACTATTGCCCGGAATGATGCAGATATGGCACAGGGGAGAGTGCTCAGCCTGCTCCTAGACGGTGGGAGTACTCGGTCGGATGAGCTTATCGCACAGGGAGAGGCTGAGGATCTGGATAATGCCGAACTAAACACTGAGTTTAAGCGGCTTCTCTCTGAATTTGCCTCGAAGTATCCGGATACAGAGTTTGTGGAACACGGAATACTTGAGAAGGGAGCAGACTATTACAAGATGTACTGTAACAAGTGGATTTACAAGGCACTGAAGAGTGTTGAGTCGATTCGCGTGTGCGAGAAGAAGGAGGAAGCCAAGAAGCACTGCAGGTCCATAGCAGATGCCAAGAACAGGGAGACGCCCGTCCTGGAGAGATTCCAGAATAAATTCGAAATGGTCATGGAGGATGACACCTTAGCTCGGGTTAAAGTGGATCCAAGCACATTCGTAGTATTTCTATCCCGGCTGAAACTGGTTAAAGACGTCTCCCTGCGCAAAAGATTCAGGGAAGAATGGGCAAAATGCGAGGAGGAAGGGAGTTTTTTGCTTACTAATCTCGTGGATATGCTCTGGCTTCGTGCTGTGAAGGGATTTCTCCCCATGATAAACCTCCCGGGAGAGTTAGAGCCTTCTTACAGGGAGGGAGTAAACCCAAAGAAAAGCCTCCAGGAGAGTATAAAAACTATCGGGGGAATTCCTTCTGATAACTTATACGACTTGATGGATAAGCTCTTTTCGGGGGCTTTAAACATGCTTAGGAAGCGGCCGTTGGATTCTTTTTTCAAGTGCAGAGACGCAGAAGAGAGGACAATATACCTCGTAAATGGCGTGAGAGACTTTAGCGAGGACTCAGAGCTGATCTCTAAATTTAAGGCGTACATTTCCTCCCACAGCCAGGATAACTCCGACATACTCCATGAGAATACGGAAATAATATCCAGCTGCCTCTCAAAGCTGGGCCTAAACCACATGGAGAGTTTTAAGCCCTTCCTGTACGAAGGTCTTAGCCTGGATAATGCCACGCAAAAAGACCTTCTTGAGAGAGTTTTCCACCGCATAGAAAAATCCCCCTTCTACAGGCCGATTAAAACGCCTGTAAAAAAGCAGAAAAACCCGAATTTAGAGCTGGCCTCGATACTACTGGCCCTGAAAAACAACGAGAAGTTTTTCGTCCTGGAGAGTGAATTAGAAAATGCAGACCCTGGAGTGGACCAGGTGGATTCTAAGTTCTCCAAGGAGTTCAGGAAGTTCTTTTTTTTGGGAGGTATTCTTGCAGCGTGTCTTTTATCTTTTAAGAGACTTTCAGCGGATTCCTCCCGGGTCTGTGTGGAAGATGATGCGGAGTCGTGCGGGTTTCAAAAGCCGGCCCGAGAATAAACTATGTTTTCGCCCGTGAAATTCTGCGATGGCCAATTCCGAACGGTCTCACACATTTTCAGACTCTGTCTCCGGAGAGGGAAAGTTCCACAGAACCCGAATTCTCTGCATCAAGTGAAAAATAAAAATACCTGAGACATTACTACATTTACCCGTATAAGAAACCTCCGAAAAAGAAAAAAAAAGGGGATAAGTCTACTCTGGAAGTACTTGCTCTATCTATTGCTGAGAATGGTCTAACTATACCAAAGCCGCATGCGAAGAGTTGTAATGCTGGAAGTGCTAGTGAAACTGCAGCCTTTATTATTTCTCAACCTGCCTATATAGACACTATTTAGTATATTCCTTAACATCTAAGCTATGCAGTCCCTTTAATTAGGCCCGTCTAAGCAATAACAATCACGAGCAATTATGCTTTCAGTACACAACATATAGTAGTGTCTTGCTGTGCTTGTTGTGTGAGTACTTGTACTTTCTGCTTTCTTGGTCTATGGTTTGGCCTTTGTTTAGTTATTGCTTCTTGCATCCAGAAAAAAATATAATGTCTACATTCTCTAGAGTATAATTATGCACAGAGAGTGCGTGTTTATTATGAAGATTTTATTTTATTTCTTTTTTGCACCACGCCCTAAAATGTATATTATCCTAATTGTTTGCGTTGTATCTGATGTATACAGAGGCTTGAAACACGAAAAATAGGAAAAACCTGTATCAAAACAAAACAGGCGCACTTTGGGCAGACTTTTAAAAAACAACTTTGCATCTGCACACACAAATTCGGATTTGGATGAAAGAAGTCATCAGCTGCGCTGTCTGAGGCTTGGGAGCGCAAGCAACAGGGTAATCTGTGGTAGAACATTGGTCTAGGCCTTCATTGGTGTCTAGTGGAGGATAAACAGTAGATCAATCAATTAACAGCCTAGTTATATGCATAGTTTGACCAATAGATCTTAGCGCGGAGTCCCAACCCCCAGTGATTAGATGTATAAATGCAGCTTATGATGTTTCATAAATGCAGTTTAGAAAAGTAGCTTCTGCAAAAAAGATTTTTTAAGTGAATCTGCGCATGAAAAGACAGTTTACGGCAATATTTCTAGCGTTTCTGGTGTGCTATTCTCACGCAAGGATCTTGCTTGAGGAGCTGATGGATCTCCAGAAGGCAGAATTCGGAAAGAACAAAGTGATTATAAACCCAAGAGGCCCGCTAAACATGATTCGCGGATACGTATACTCAGAAATGGGATACATGCACTGCAAGCGGTTTTTATCGCCCGAGATAGAAACAGACTACACGCTGAAGTGGCTTAAAAACCTAAATCATCCGGAAGCCGGGGCGTACCAGCACACCCGAAGTGCGAGAAACGACAAGGCATATGGCCCAAGCAAAAATGCTGCTGTGGAAAGCCCAGAGCATTCTGAGTACTCCGAGAACTATCACAACACGCTTATACGGATGTTCCCGTCTGTTGACGGCAGAAACCTCTCGATCCATGTGGCAAAGGAGGACTCGTTCATCCACACTCTACAGCGCATTTGCACGAAGGAGCAGGCGAACTATGTGCTGGCTTCATTGCTGCTTCTGAGCGAGGGCGTGATAGTCCCCATTGATGCAACACACACCAAAGTCACACTGTGGAAAACCAGGAATGCGGAGAGCCTGTACAAGAGAGAAGCCAAAAAAGACAAAAAAACATCTAATAGCGAGCATGTATTCTTTGACATAGACGCTAAACTGCATATGTCAGTTCCGCAGAAAGACTTTGCAAAGGTCGTAGCCTTCTTCAAGAAGTACAACAAGCCAGAAGAACTTCCGGACACATATGAGGACTTTATCACAGGCAAGTTTCTAAACACTCCGCAGTTTCTTATACAGGCGTACGTGTTTGAGTACATAGAAAGCCAGGAAGATGCAGTGCAGTTTCTGGAGTGTGTCCACACTCTTCTCGAGTCCTTGGGATGTGTAAAAGAACTTTCTGCAGGAAAAAAAGACATATACAACCAGTGCTTCTGTGCAACTGAAGAGAAGGAGAAGGCAGAAGAGTATTTGCAGCCGCTTTCGAACATTGTGTCAGACCTAGTGGGAATGCGCTTAGTCCCGTTTTACACCAAAAGCATGCTTCCTTGCTATAAGTCCGTGCGATTGTACGACAAATGTCAAGGTGAGTTTATAAATGGAACTTTCTCTAACTGTGTGGAAACAGGCCTGTACGCGCTATTCTGCTCTCTGGCATACGATGCAAAAGAGAAGAAGTACGACGTATTACGGATGCTAGGCGACAGGAAAGACCGGCCTGAGACGAAGGAGCTGAAAGACTTCTTCAGCTTGAAAGATGTTGCTCCAAATAAGTGTGCGACTATAAAAGTGCTTGAAGAGTGGAATAGAGTAATGTCTGGCCTAAAGTGCGACCGAATAGACTACAAGAGCAAGTACAGGAATGAGATGCGGTCTGGCATTATGAACGTTCTGTACGTGATTGCCGAAGTAACAGGCCGACTGGACACTGAGCAGGAAAAAATAGACGGACTTGCGCAAAGACTAAACAGAGAAGAAGACCCAGAGAAAAACATATACAGTGAAATAGAGGAATATATTTTTAGCCTTTTTAAAGAGCTTTCAGTAAATAAGGAGATTGAACTATCTGTTTCGGATGGGTGTATAGGCGTCCAGAAGAACGGTAAATTCGATGCTTTTGCCCCTATCTGCTTAACTTACAAAAACCAAGAAACTGGCTTATCCCTGGGGTTGGATATGAAAATTTCTTGTAGACACTTGTTCTTGGACCTGCAGGAGAGATATAACTCCGTAAATGGTCAATCGGAGATGTGCAACGCTGCTTCAAGCAACTACAGATCTGATGAAACATTTGTAGGCTGCATATTAGCAGAGTATTTTTTGTACTGGACGTTAAAGCATGTAGAGTTTTCCGACTCTTCCATAGAAGAGATGATGCCTCGAATTACAGAATATATTGTAGTGGATTCTAGCCTTGATAAGAAAAACGTCATCTTCTTATTACATCACACTCTAAGAATGCACCACAACAAACACATTATATCTAGTATATTCCTGCATGCTAAAGGGAAGGAAATCCTCCTAAATAAAACCCACCCAGGAGTGCGCCTAGTCTTAAACATCATAGCATATATTTCATTGGAAGATGATCCTAGATTGATACAGGCCTGCTTGCAGGCTCCTGCGCAGCTAGGTTTTATATATGCACTAAGCCCAAAAGTCATTTTAATGCACAGGGATATTCGCCGTCTCTTTTTGGGATTGAACTGCATTGAACACCTGCACAAATATGCTCCAGAAGGGAGTGATTTCGCTGCAGATGGCGTCATGGACTATATCAGAAACTACAGATCTTGTGCGGATCAGCCCCTCTCTTACTGCAGTGCTCTATTTAAAGTGGGTGTAGCCAAGGCCATATTCACAGGGAATGTTATCCAGTTAGCGGATGAAATTAACCTGCGTCTTTTTGACGTGGGCTGTAATGAACTGACGAATTCTGCGGAGGTCGGTTATATGCTAGACCTTTTCTGGCTTATATACGCACTGCATGCACATTCCAGCGAAAAAATGCTCATTGAAAAACTTTATGATAGAATTGCCCCAATAGAAATAACAACCGAGCTTATTAGGCGTATATTGAATGCATGTCACTCCTCTATGGATCTGGATATTATCAAGTACCTCCTGAAGAAGTACTTGCAAGAGCGTCAGACATGGAAAAGCGGCCAAATACTAAAACTGCTTAGAACACTCGAGACAGATGCAGTGGTCTAGTTATTCAAGCTATTATACTTCACATAGAAAGGGGAGAGTCCTCCATCGCATGCAATATGAAGACAAAGGAAATATACAGTGGGCAAGAGAATAGATAGCATGAAATTCACTTGCACCCGCATACTCATAGCACTACACTCATATTCATATGCAATGCAGAAGTCCTAAGCAAACATTGCACGATAATATGTGCTTTTAGTATAGTTAGTTCCTGGGCTATTATTTCTGCAAGGCCTGCCGTATATACTATACTGAACGCGCATTCATCATACGGAAAATAAAAAGGCAATTCTAACTACTATCCAAACAAAAGAATAAGCAAAGGAGTAAATATACTATTATAACTATTATAACTATAATAACATACTATACTACTATAACATACTATTATACTATTATAACTATACTATACTACTATTATAACTATACTATAACTATACTACTACTACAATAATAACTATAACTATACTATACTACTATACTACTATACTACTATAACATCATACTATAACATACTACTATTACTATACTACTATTATAACTATACTATACTACTATAACTATACTATACTAACATACTATTATAACTATACTACTACCATCATACTATACTAACATACTAACATACTAACATACTACTATACTATACTATAATAACATACTATACTACTACCATAACTATACTATTATAACTATACTACTATACTAACATACTGTCCTACTAGTATACCATCATACTATAACTATACTATTACAACTATACTATTATAACTATACTATACTATACTACTATACTATACTACTATACTATACTACTATACTATACTCTGAACAATGCCTTTATTCACTGCCTTCTTTATGGTGCACCATCAGGTTACTATACTTCTGCATGTCCTTGAACACGCGCACTCCCTCCAAATGCACCTCCAGGGCTCCGACTGAGACGAGAGTGTCTCTTTCCCCCTCGACTTTCTCGGCAATTGGCACTCCAAGGACTTCCTGCGTCTCCTCCTTATTGTACAGAATGAGCCTTTTCGTTGAAATCAGGACTGACCATCCGATATACTTCCGCGAGCAAATTCCCCCCGTGAGGAACTTCTCCCCTTTTCTCTCCCCCTCACTCCGAGCCAGCACAGAATACGCCCGGAAGTATGCATTTCTCTCGAACTCGTACTCGCATGGGACTCCGTCGAGAGAAGGGGCTCTTGGGAGCTGAATCCTCAGGAGAGGCGCATCATCTCCAAGGACTCCGGAGATACTCGTTGATATTCCCTGGACAAGTCCAACTGCTCCGGAGATGGGCTTTATTATTGCTCCAATAAGGCCTTTTCCCACCCCCTGGACCATTCCACTGAGGCCATTCGACCTTCTTCCCTGCATGGGACTGTGGACTACGCCCTTAAATCCGCTGATGACTGATCCCATGAACTTCTCCCCTGCCTTTGAGAGATGCGTCTTTCTCACGGGAAGTCCCAGATCTGCCTCTTCCACGTACGTACAGCTGGTCTCCCGAAGTGCTTCTGCGAAAGTCTCGTCCATCGAAATATCCGCGAGTTTCTGGGAGAACTTCCCCATTACATTCCCCACGAATCCAGCGACTCCCGTGACTACGTTCGTGGCAAGGCTTTTTCCTCCCTTTAGAAGGTGCCTGGAAAGAAGCATCGGATTATCGAGGGCCCTATACGGGGCGTAAATGAGGTCGTGGACTCCTACCCCGAGCTTGTCGAAGAGCTCCCCCGGGGAAGCCATTATATCCGCTGAGAGCACTAGAGAGACGATATTCCGTATGAGTCCTCTTTTGTACGTTCTCCCTATGATCTGGCAGATCTCCGAGGACTCTGCGTAGATGTCGAAGAGTTCAACGGGGGGAAGGGCTACTTTACTGCTCGTTATGTTGCAGAACACTGAGGAAAGCGGGACTAGAGAGCCCTTCTCCGCGCGCCTGAACGAGCACTTGAACTTTATCGCTTCAATTTTCAGGTACCCAATCTCCATCAAACCTGATTTTTCAGGTTCAGGATCTGAAAAAGTGCATTTACATCGGAGGAGCTTGCACCTGCTGCACACGATAAAGTACTTCGGGTCCTCCGTGGGCTCATTCAGCGAGAAAAAGTGTCTGATCACCTTCATAATGTATACCTCTTCGATTTCCGCAACTGCCGGGAGCATAACCACGCTAAGGTACCTGACTGTAAACCGGTCCAAAACCCACCCGGAAACGGTCAAAACATCCGAGGAAATAGGCGTATGGAGGGGAATGGGGTAGAACCCGCGGGGCTCCTGGTTGTCCATTTGGACGCTTCCTGTTTTCACCATAAACTCGCATCCGTTATCTGAGACCAGGAAGACTGCATTTATGTTGAAAAGATGGAAGGCTGAAAACTCGTTTTCTGCTCTATCTATAAGGCTGAAGGAGACTCTGCCTGTTCGGAGCTTTAAGAGGGTCCCCTGGATGGGCGCGGGTTCGACTCCCGTCTCTGTGTCTTCTTCTGAGAGGGTGAGAATTTTCCGGTCTCTCTCCGAGGAAAGTGTGAGCTTAAAGCCTTCTGCGGATACAACAGAAAAATTCCGGATTTCCAAAACGGTCTTTCCAACGGAAACTCTGAAGGCGGCTTGCGCCTTAAAGCTGTCCCAATAGTACGGGAGAGACTCTCCCGGGTGCAGGACGTACTCTATTGGGTGGTCTTTCTGTGCGAATTTCATAACGGATTTTGACGTGTTTTTTATCAGGTACGGCCACTTTCTCTCTTTTTTCAGGATTATTCTCCTCTGGGAGTTATGGCTCTGTATCGTCACTGAGAGGAGGATCGACCTATTTATCGATCTTTCCTGCGGGTTCACTGCGTCCTGCTGGCCTGTAACCACGGAAGAGATGACTCCTGCGGAAGGAGCCTCTGAAAAAACGGAGTTTATCTTCACAAAGTGCTTCTTCAGGCCCTCCATCGGGAGATAGCTTGCCCCCAAGGAATCCCCCAAATCTTCTTCAAATCCTCCTGCGAATGTGAAGAGGGAGTTTGTTTTCAGGTTTGATTTTTGATCTGAAAATTTTTCCGTTGAAATATGTTTTTCCTGGAGATTCGGGGCTGAACTTCCGCCTTTTTCCGCCTCCGGATACGCTCCCGGCCTTCCCAAGCGGATCCAACTCGCGCCTTTTTTCCTGGGGAAGTGCAGGGGAACGTCTTCCCCCGTCCCGCAGAAGAATTCCCTGTCCGTGATAATCGTGAGATCGAGCCCCGTCAGGTTTCTTACGACATTCGCACACTCTACGACCACAAATTTTATCTTTTCCTTTGCCCCTTCCCCGGAGTATACGTTTACCAGGTAGTTATTCAGGGCCTCTGTTTTTACGTCGAGAAACACGGTATTATACTGTATCTTCGAGCTGAAACTGGGGCTTTCTGCCCCGTTAAAGACGATGCTGTGCCTCTCCCGGGCCGTGTGGAGGGGAACCTGCGCGTTCAGGGGAAGTTCGACGAGCGAGCTCCCGGACCTGAGGCTGAGCGCGTCTGGGGTCTTGTTAATTGCGACTACCACGGGGAAAACGGTGATTTGGGAAATTCCCACGTCGACCGGGAATCCGCTTATAAGCACATTTTTCACCTCCTTCACTGCGACTATTCCCTTCGTAACGGAGACTTTGCAGGTCGACTCTTCGAAGATGTTGCTTATGTCGGCCTTGGCATTTATGCGGAGCCGGACTTTCTTCATTTCCTCAACGGAAACACTCCCGGAGAGCTGCTTTACCTCCCCGGAGAGCGAATTTCCAACGATTTTTTCGACCTTCGACTTTGCAGAAATTTTTATCTCGAAGTGCACGGGGGACGGGGTGAAGTTGCTGATGACGAAGTCGTGGTGAAAGAGAAAGTGCAGGACCGAACTATTTCCATGAACTTCCAAAAGGCAGACTGCACTTATAAAAGTGCTATTATGTTCTATTTTTCTCTTCCCCAGGACGTGCATGGACCCATCCGGGAACTTTCCGCTTTCCGGGAGAGAAAATCCCACGCGCGAGCGCGTTTCCGACCCCTCCAGGCGAACAGCGAAGTCTGAAAGCATCTCTGCGTGCGAGCACTCGGAAAAAGACGAGAGAAAAACCTGCTCATTCCGAACTTCAACCGCAATTGTGATGTCCGTGATGTTTTTGAAGTTGGTTCCCCCGCGAATAACGGCTGTTTCCTCCGTGAAAGTCCCAAAGTACGTTTTCCCGGACATTTCAACGACTTTTTTCGTTCCAGGCGTGAAAGTGTCGAATATCCGGGCACTTTCTGCTGAAATTACTGCGTCCGGGTGGATCTTCGTGCTGCAAAGAGGCTCCAAAATGAGAGAGTTTAAGACGAGAGCACCATCTAGGGCGAGTTTCGTATTCGTCAAGTTCGTGAGCAGGATCTTCCTCTCCTCTGGCTCAAAAGACTCGACAATTTTCTTGCTGAGCCGGACCCGGATTGTGTCTTTGAAGATGAAGGAAGCGACAAGCACCAAAAGAGACTCGCTTTTCAGGTCCGAAATCTCCCCGCAGGGCACACTGCAGAAGCCTACTTCCTCCTTTTCGAGGGACTTCTGCGTCTGGAAGTTCAGAAAAACGGGCACTGTCTCGCACATGATCTCGCGCTGCTTTGTCTCTCGGATTCGGACGAAGACTCTGAAGAGGAAAGAGCCTTCGACAGTCACGGAGGGACTGCTTTGCAGCTGCACTGCGGAGAGGGAAAACTGCCTCAAGCACGCCATAATAGGAGGTTTTGCCGTTGAAATTCTTATCGAGGGAACTTCCACGCGGAAGATGGAATTTCCAGGGACTGGGTACTTCTGGAGTCTTTTCACGTTCAGAGTCCTCCCCACGCGCAGGAGATCGGCTATTTCCTCCTGGGAGAGCGTCCGTGTTTCCACGGGGTCAACAACCGCGTGGATTTCCTGCATTTCATGCGCTGAGATCCTAACGGTCACTTTTAGGGAAGATTTTTCACTTTCCCGAGATTTTTCCGATTTTTCCGATTTTTCCGGTGGAGGTGATGGGGCAAAGGCCAGGAGAGGCTTTTTCGCGAGGAAAAAGAGGGTCTCAAATTGCATGTATGCGTTGATCACGAGGAGGTTCCGGATGTCGACTTCGAGAGGGTCTGATTTTATGCTGACCTGTGAGACGCGGATCTTTATGCTTATGGGCATTCCCACAGAGGGGATATTATTTACGAAGTTTACCCTGTGGAGAACTGTGTAAATGTCCAGGAAAAGGCCAATATCGTCTGAGACGGATACTTTTCCAACGAGAATGTTGAAGGCCTTTTCGATCTCCGAAGTCTTTGCGAGCTCAACGGAAACTTCTGGGGCCGAGCAGACGAGGGATCCGTCCGCCCACACTTTCGTATCTGAGAGTGCGACTGTTCCTGAAAAAAAGTGTCTCTTAAAAATTTCCAGAGATACGCTATTGATGACCTTGCAGAGAGTATTCTTGTTTTTAACGAGGTACACGCTTACGTCGAAAAAGATGGCGACAATGAGAGGAGTCTCCTCTGTCCTCTCTTTTGGAGTGTCTGGTGTCTCTGCGGGGGCTTTGTCTGGCTTTTCCTCGGAGACAGAGTCGTCTGCTGCGGTGCTTTCTCTTTTTTCCGAGCCATTTTCCGCATCGGGCGATGTTTCCTTATTTGGAGAAAGATCCGTTGCCCTGTTTTCGTATACAGAAATGTCTGAAATTACGTCATCTGTCACCATAGTGTATATTTCCTGTATGAAAAGTGCCCTGTTCACCATGTACACGTACAAGTCGGCGTCCACGTGTCCTTTGCAGGAGAAGGCCCCGTCCACTCTCCTCTCCCGCAGGAGAAAGAGCAGCTTATTCGACAGAACGCAAAGTGTACAGGAATTATACAAAACACTTACGCTTAATTTCAAAATCTGAAATCCTTCCGTGTCTATTCCCAGGACGGTCTCCGGCGAGTGCAGAGTGACTGTGCTTCCGTGCAGGGGAAGATGCACGGTCGTGTTCTTCAGGGAGATCATACCTGAAGAGCCTTGCCCTGGAACAGAACCCCCGTCCGAACTTGGCAGTGTTTTCTCCTTGGGTGAGTCCTGCAAATTTTTATCTGAAAAAACGACATTTCCTAATGCGGAAATTTCAGGTTCGGCCTTCCCCTCTTTTATGCAGGCGTACATGGCCCTGCACTCTCGCACAACCTGCACGACAAAGGCATCCCCGGGGAAGTGTATCTCCGTGTTTGTGCAGGCTATTTCCAGCGAGTCCCCTAAGAGCACGTGGACGGGCGTCGCTGTGCAAAGGCTCTTTCCGTTCACGAATGCGGCAAACACGTCTACAAAAAGGACTCCCGAACTTCCCACGAAAAGGTCCGTCCCCACGCCCACAAGGTGGTTTGCCCCGAGCTTCCCTGATACTGTGCACTTCTTTATGCGGATGTTTCCGTCTTCTGGTGCGATATTTCCCTCATCGGAGTCAACTTTTCCAATTTGGGAAATGCCGTTAACCTTTGCAATTTTTTTGTCTCTATTTTTCAGGGGCTCCCCTTTTCTAGCGCCTTTCCCTTCTGCCCCGAGCAAAACCCCCATCACAACAGCCTGTGCGAAGCTGTTCACGCCCACGTCAAGAGCCTGCACGTCCAAAACCCCGTTTTCCTTTGCGTACTCGGAAAGCGCGCTTATCCCTACAATAAAAGGCTCTTTTTCGTGGAGGAGGCTATTTCTTACGGTGCACATGCAGAGCCCGCCCATGCGAACCTGGCTTTTCTCGAAGGCAAAGAAGGCCTGTCTTGCCTGGAAGTGCACGCTGTTTCTGCCTGCCAGGAAAAACACGCTTGTTTTGTAAATCGATAGGAAAGTGCAAAATTTGCTGGGAGTGCAACTGTCATTTCCTAATGAGGAAGTTTCAGGTTCAGGTCTATAGAAAAACACTCTTAAAATTTTTCTAACAGCACCCACCATATGCCCTATCTCCCCCGCGTCTTTCCTGTCTATTTCCGCCTGCGTCTTCTGCACGTGGACCCGCAGCGCGGGCTTTTTCCCGCTTTCTTCTGCAAGGCGGGCATTTGCCCGTGTTTTCACGGTGCTGTGCCTGTAGGTAGCCTCAACCCGGGCCTTTCCTGCTGCAGCCTTCCCCGTGCCCTCTCCGGACGCCTCTATCGAGACTTCCAAGGGCTTCGCCTCCTGGGACGTTCGCATCTGAAGAGAACCTGAAATTTCGAATTTTACGGGATAATTTCCCAATAAGGAAACCACCCCGTTATTTTCAGGTTTGAAATTTTCAGGTTTTTTCTCTCTATGCCTCCCAGAAAAGTCCTCCAAAATCTGTGAAGCCCCCGCCTCCAGCGCGTGCAAGTCCACACTCCCGCAGACTTCCGCAGAAACTTCCGCCCTTTCCGGGCATATCCACCCGCGGACAGATCCCTCCCGAAGATTCACCCCAAAACTCTCCCCGGAAAACTCTCCCAAAACTCTCCACCCGTCCCGGGCTTTTTCTGCCGAGAGGTTTTTCCCACAGAAAGCGTATCCTTTGTAGAGCATCTGAACACTTTCTGCCTCCACCCTGCAGGAAAGCGCCTTGTACACGCGCCCGAATAAAGCCTCAAGCATTCTGGAAAGTGTACTTTTTTTTTTGCTTTCTCTACACTTTCCTGGAGACTCTGTCCGACTGCACTTTATGCGGGCACTGCTGCAGTGGATGCTGGGGACTTCGTTGTTGAACCAATTGCTGCGAATTACTGCAGCTTCTATGCGAATCTCCACGAGAAGGCCCTCCTCCGTGTGATTTTGTGCATTTATGCCCTCCAGCACAAAAATGCCTTTTATTATGTCGAAAGATATGCTTTCTATCTGCAGCGGATGAATTATGCGGCGCATTCGAGCGAGTAGCATATTTGCTGCTGAAGATGTGAATCTGCTGAAAAGTGTACTTCCTGCACTCCACTCTGGAAGGTTTACCCTCAAAAATGAAAACATAAAAAATAATAATAGCAACTATATATACCCAGGAAGGCCTGATCCGTGGATTTTTGTTTTTTCTTTACAGAAAGAGGCAGGAGTATAGTAAGATGGCTGGCATAGGATAAGAGTCGGATAGTAGCATATTTAGATGGTTAGTAGAATATGTAGTAGTATGTTTGTGTGGATAGTATAGCATGTTTAGATATATGATTGTGTAATCAGTGATTGATATATCCATATAGTCTACTGAGTAGTATAGTAGTATAATTAGACCGTCGTAATACTATCTGGTTATACTGGTGTACTGTATAACACTGTAGTAGTATAATAGTATTCTTTTTTCTTTTTAATAATATATTTTTGTGCTGAATGATTTTATTATAATGTGTACTTATACTGAGAGTTAGTGTTTTATTAATAAATATTTTACTATTTTATTTTCTAGTAGTCTGCTACTATACTACTACCGTGGATATAGCACTATTGCAACAACCAAATGTATATCTATCCAGCCATCTAAACAACATATTATATCTAGCCAACTACTATATCTATCAAACTAAATAACTACTAACTAACTAACTATCTAACTAACTACTACTACTAATATCTATCTAACTACTACTACTACTAATATCTATCAAACTAACCAACTAACTACTACTATATCCAACTGTCTAACTAACTACTACTATATATATATCTAAATAAGATATTATCTATCTAAATACTTTCTTTATTCTCATATTCTTATAATACCGGATTACTCTGTGAACTCATCGATTGTTCGTTTTACGGCAGATCCTTCTCTCCACGTGATGTAGTCCTGCATAGTTCGGGATACGATGAGGGAGGGATCAGTGACGATTTCCGTCCCCACTTTTATGTGCCCATCTCCTATGAAAGTCACTGCTGTCTTTATATCTGGGACTATTTTCGTGCTTTCCAGGACAGAGCTGAGCCTTCTCTTGCAGAAAGCAGCGACGGAAATGCCCGCACACTCTAAAAGAGTCTTTGCGTTGATCAGGCCGAGAGAGAAAAGGCGACTCGACAGCTCCCGAACGAGGATTTGCTTCATTGGCTCGTTATCGTTGAGTTTAGCCAGGGCGAGGGAGAGTCTTTTTATCATCCCCACGATGTAGTTGTACTTTGTATACGTCTCCCTGTCCTGGAGCTGATACCTTCTAGTGACTGCCTGCTCTCTCACAGTGGAAGTGCCTTTCCATTCTAGAAGGTCTACTTTTCTGAGGAGTTTCTTCTCGTGGTGCTTAAGAGTTCGCATGTATTTTACTCTGCAAAATTTGCAAAGAAAAAAAAGAAAGGCATAACACCATAACAACAGGATAGCAGAAGGATAGCAGAAGGATAGCAGAACAATGAAGAATATAGTAGTAGAATAAGATAGTTAGATAGTGTATATGATTGTTTCAGTATAGTTATATAGTATAGATCTATAGTGTAGTTATATAGTGTAGTTAGATAGTATAGTTATAATAGTATAGTTATATAGTGTAGTATAGCTATATAACACATCAAATTATCATAATATTTTTCTATCTTACTATAATAGCTATCTATATAGCTCTTCCTATATGTCTGTATTATCCTTCTATCTTACTATAATAACTGTTTTGCTATCTCTTTATATCTCAAGTGACATGTTTATTCATTTTTTGGCTCTCGCATTCCCTTGATGTACTCGGCTATTCTGTCTATGTGCACTGGCACTTTCTTCCTGCTGTTTCTCTCTCCTGAGATGATCTGATACGTCTCCGTCTCTATCTCTTTTCTCCCGATGAGGACGAGAGTGCCTATTCCTGCACTTTCCGCGTATTCACTGTGCCGTGCGAAGTTGTTGCTCTCTCCCATGAAGTATTCTGCGTTGATTCCGCTCCTTCGCAGGAGAAGGCACATTCTGACTCTTTCACTGAGAAGGTTCGACCCCACAGAGCATACGAGCACTTCCGTGTACGTCTTCCTCTCCGGTCCCTCGAGGGCGCTGAAGAGTCTGCTTACGCCCAGGCTCATCCCCACGCACTTTACGCTCGAACTAGATGTATTTAAAACTCTGCATTTTTCTGGGGTTTTTGTACACTTTAGATTTTTCACTCCATCACAAAGTGCTTCCACAGCAGTATCATCAGGATTACAACTACTATTACAACCATCCATCTTTTGACAGTTACTCTCTTGACAGTTACAAGTACTCTTGTTATTAGTGTTTTTACTACTACTATCCATCTGTTGACAGTTACTCTCTTTGGGCTTGCTGCTCTTCTTCTCGCGCTTAGCCCCCATGGCATCTGCCAGTCCATCGTATCTTCCTCCTGCGACGAAAGATCCCTCCAGTCCCACGTATCCGCCCTCTATGAGGAGTCCCGTGTAATACTCCAGGCCCCGGATCAGGCTCAGATCCAGAACTACGCTTTCTCCGACCCCGTAGAGCGAGAGTAACTCGTCAAGCCGCATCAGATCGTGCACGGCCTCACTCTCAGCCCGAGCCAGTTCCGGAATTCCCCGAATAACCTCCTGAATGCTGCCTTTTACGAGAGTGAATTTCCTGATTTCCTGAATACTCTCTGAAGAAGCCCCTTTACTCTGCATTTCCAGGGCTACATCTTCCCACGGGATCTTATCCAGCTTATCTATGCTGCTGCAGATATCCCTGCGAATCTCCGATTCTATCCCGCAGAGAGACATAATTCCATCGACTAGTTTTCTGTGGTTTATTCTCACGAGAATGTCCCTGGAAATTTCCCCAGAGAAAGCCCGCAGAATCTCACAGGCGGAAAAGACTATTTCAGCATCTGCTGCCATGTGGGAGTATTCCCCTACAATGTCAAAATCACTTTGGTAGAATTCCCTGTATCTTCCCCTGTTTAGGGCAGGCTGATCTCTTCTGTAGACTTTATCCGTGTGGAATCTCTTGATTTTCTGGGTCTTAGTCATTGCCAGGAATCTTGCGAGGGGAACTGTCAGGTCGTATTTTAGGGCGCATATTTCACCGCCCTGATCTGCGAGGTCGTAAATGAGCTTCTTAGACTCTTCTCCGTATTTTTGCGTGAGGGTAGACTTTATCTCGAAAGAAGGCGTATCGAAGGGGATTCCTCCCATGGACTTATACACTTTCTCTGCTTGTTCGATGATCCTGTCCAGCTTAATCTTGTCGCTTCCCACGTAGTCGCGAGTTCCCTTCGGGGTTTTCACGGCTTTATCCATGGAAGTGCAGAAAAGAAAAGAATAAATAGAAAATAGAGAGAAAATAAAGAGCAGGACAGTTGCTACAGCATAGTAGAAATAGAAGGATAGTATTGTGGCTGTAACAATAGCAAGATAGTTAGACAGTTGGTTATTATAGTAAGAGAATACTAGTTATTATAGAATTATAGTTATTATAGCAAGACAGTTATTATAGTATAGTTATTATAGTAAGACAGTTATAATGGAAGGATATTTATTATAGCATTATAGTTATTATAGTAAGAGAATACTAGTTATTATAGCATTATAGTTACTATAGCAAGACAGTTATTATAGCATTATAGTTATTATAGTAAGAGAATTCGGGTTATAATGGAAGAATAGTTAGTTACTATAGTAGTATAGTTATAATAGAAGGATAGTTGGCAAGAGAATATTAAGGCTGTTATTATAGTGGCAATAGTATTTTGTTCTCAGTCTAGTGCCTGTAATAAATTTGTTCTGGTTATTTCTCCCTTTCTCTTTCACTTGCTCTCTTTCTTGCTCGCATATTCTTTTTTTTTTATTTTTCTGCATGGAAGAACCAGCAAGAAAGTGTCCCTCTGAAGAAGTTGCTGATATCCTGCAGGATTTGGCCGTTTTATCGGAGAAGTCTGAAAAGAAGAAGTCTGCCCTGAAGAAACTTCTTTCAGAAATTGCCGCAAATAAAACCGAAATTCCTGCTAGGCACCTCCTAAAGGCGTCCTCGGAGGTTTCAACCTCGAACTTTCTTGCGCTTTTCCTGGGGGTGAGCCAGCTGAAGCTCCCAGAGCCGTCAAAGTACAAGTACAAGTCGGACTACGAGTCTTTCAAGCTCTACTCCACGATAATAATAACTGTATTTACGCTGATAAACCTCTTTATGACGAGCAAGATCTTGGACACGCTGCAAATACTGGCGCAAATGTACATTTACTCCACGCTCACGATACGAGAGCACATTCTCATAAATAACGGAAGCAACATAAAGATGTGGTGGATTCTACACCATTATATCTGCATAGTGATAACAGCCATTATGCTTACGTGCCCTGATTCATCATTTGTCTACATCCGTGTGCCTGTTCTGAAGTTTCTGTTTGTGCTTTCCTGCTCGCAGGTCGTGCAGTACCAGTACCAGATGCGGCGGTTGTACATTTTGCGGTCGATTGAAAGAGCACATCCGCTGGAGATCACGAGCGAAGTCATGAACTTGTCCATGACCGCCAACTTCGGGGTTGCTGTTTCTGTTTTGATGGTTTTCCAGGGAGTTCAGGTATACGTGGCCTACTACATTTTTAGCCTGCAGGTGTCACACCGCTGGGAGAATTACCAGCCCGCGATTGGGGCGTGCCTGATTTTTATGATGGCAGTTGGGAACACGTCTACGATCCTATACACGTGCTGCAGGAAAAAGTTCAGCATGGGATCGAGGAAACTTTCAGGTAAGAATTCCTGATTAGGAAATATTTCCTAATATGGACACCGCAAAAACAATATAAGAAAAAAATTGCGGTTCTTGGTGCGCGCTCGCGCGGTAAATAAATAGATTGCAGTAGCACAGAAGAGGCCTGGCACATTTTCAATGCGTAGAGTATTAAGCATGGGAGAGAACTGCTTAATATATTCGTTAAGCTCAACACGCTTAAATAGACTGTCGCAAATACCCATTCTTTGGGCTATATAAAGCCCTTCTCTTCCTAGAAATACCCCGAAATATCTGAATTTTCACCATACAAGATCAAGAGCAAGAACTATTCGATAAATAGAGCAAGATTTAGCTTGTTGGCTTGCCCATATCGTATAGCTGTAAATGATCTACCATCTGGTGAAAACTCAGATATTTCGGGGTATTCCTGTGTTTCTCGTGAGTATTCGGGCAGGCATTCCGTTTTTTTGCATCCACACTTTCCCAATGCGGATATTTTCAGGTTATCGCCCACTTTCTAATATTTTTGCATTTAACCGCGCCCGCCTTTTCCACTTTATAAGCATTTATTTTTCTGCGGAGTTTTCACATGAAGATCCCAGAAGAGGCGTATGAGGAGTGCCCTCCCTCCCCGATTTCCCACATAGAGATAGAAGAGATCCCCGTGAAGAAGAGAAAGACCCGGCGGAGGAAGACTCTTCCAAAATACGTGAGGCACAAGGAATTGATGGAAAGAGACGCAAATAGCCTAACTCCAAGGCAGCTGCTTATGATCATGAAGAAAAAAGGGGAAGTGACAGAAACCGTTCTTGAACTCGAAAGGGAGACAAAGCAACTCCTCAACAAAATACTCCCGTACACAACCAGAAAAGAGAGCGCAAGCACACAGAAAAAACAAAAAAACAAAACGGCCAGCAGTAACAGCAGTACTAATGGCAGTGAAGTAGTTAGTAGTAATAATATGGTTAGCAATAATAATGACGTAGTTAGCAGTACAACCAATGAAGTAGTTAGCAATAATAATGACGTAGTTATTAATAATAATAATGAGGTAGTTAGCAATAATAATAATGAAGTAGTTATTAATACAACTAGTGAAGTAGTTAGCAATAATAATGACGTAGTTATTAATACTAGTGAAATAGTTAATACTAATAATGAACCAGTTAGTACTAGTGAAGTAGTTAATACTAATAATGACGTAGTTAGTACTAATAATGAAATACTCTGTAATACAACCAATGAAGTAGTTAGTACTAATAATGACGTAGTTAATACTAGTGAAGTAGTTAACACTGCACTGCGCAGGCAAGAGTCTAATGGGACTGCGAGATGCTGCAGTGCTTCTAGCCAGAAACTGCGTGATTCTGTCTCTTTCAGGCTGAAAATACCCTGCGACTTCGGGATACTCCCCAGCCCAAGAGAGAACATTCGCTCGTTCTCTGCCCTCCAGAGAGCCCTCCAGAGAGAAGCCTCTTTGCACACCTGCAGCAAAAAGACCCTTCTCCTTTCACAGGCAGCAAAGGCCTCTGCTCTCGCCCACTCTCCACTGAATCACGCGCATAGAGCCACCCCGCAGGAACTGTCTCGTTCAATTCAGGCATACGCGAATATATCGCAAAATAGAGCCTGCTGTGTCTATTCAGCAAAAGCCCCCGTAAAGTAAATAAGAAATAAAGAAATAGAAAAATAAGAGATAATTACACCCAAATAATAACCACAGCATACTCCTATCGTAACAATAATGCTATAATAATCATATCATAGTACCATACTTCTAACGGAATAATAGAGCAATCACATACCTATACCGATAACGTAATAATCATGCTATAATAATCTTATCATAGTATCATACTTTTAATGTAATAACAATGCTATAATAACATGCCTATACCTATACTGACAACGTAATAACGTAATAATAGAGAAATCTCATACCTATACTGATAACGTGATAATGTAATACTATTTTATAATAATTTTATCATAATACCATACTTATATCGTACTATACTCATAACGTAATACTCACATTCCTAACTTACTACCATACTTATCGTAATATCCTATCATAATATCATATCCTTATCCCACCCAGAGTAATCCACTATTCAATCCATCTGTACTCCTTTTGGACGTTTACATCACTTCCCACACTCCGAGAAGGCACATCCAGATACGCCTTTATCTCTTCTGCGCTTTTCTCGCGCAGACTCCTGGAAATGACCTGGCAGCACATCTCCAGGAGAAGGGGCATGCACAGATAGTTAGCAGCTGACGTAATGCGAAATAGAAGGGCACTTTCCACAGAGAGAAATTCCTCGTCAAAATCCCCGAGTAAAACCTCCCCGCTGACTTCCTCCAGGCTCTCCCCAGAGTGAGCGTCCATGAAGGAAATAATCCTCTCAAAAACATCACTCTCCACGAGAATAGAAGCACGCTCAAATGAGCCTACACTCTCAACAAGTTCCCTCAGAAGCGTACTCTGCTCGTATTGGGCCTTCTCCAGCCTGTACACCTTTCCGTCCCGAGTCTCCACGCGAACTGCCATGTTTTAAAGTGAAACAATTCCACGGAATAAATTTTCAGATATGCAGGAATACGGGCAAATGCGAGGGCGAAGTTCAGACGAAAAAAGAAGAGTCTGCGTGGCTCAGATCATATTCGGAGAGAAAACTGTATTTATACAATTCTCACGGAGAGACTCCCTTTACTCCTTCATTCGGAAGGCCATTCTCGGGCTGGCAGCTTCCCTGCAGCCTACATACGGGGGAGTCCCAGAGGAGGAGATTGACCTGCGGGAGTATACGGAGTTCCTCTTCTACGTGGAGGATTTAGGCGGAAGAAAGATACTTCTGAACAACCGCGAGAGAGAGTTCCCGAACTTGCTCAGATTCTTCTCGTACAAGCTCACTCTGCACGTGTACTTGACGGGGTCGGTGGCAGATGCTTCCGGGAATGTTCACACGTGATTGCAGTAATAAAGGGAGCAAGATATTCGGGTTATTGCGCAATAAGCACAGGCATAGTAATTGGATGGCTGTACCAAGGCATTATAGCAAGACATAAGCAAATATAGGTAAGTATAGGCAAGTCATTGGTAAGATAGTTATAAGTAAGATATAAGTAAGTCATAGGTAAGATAGTTATTAGCAAGATATAAGTAAGTCATAAGTAAGTTATAGGTAAGTTGGTATTGGATAGGATAGTAAGATAGTTATTAGCAAGATATAAGTAAGTTATAGGCAAGATATAAGTAAGTCATTGGTCAGATATAAGTAAGTTATTGGTATTGGATAGGATAGTAAGATAGTTATTAGCAAGACATAAGTAAGTCATTGGTAAGTTATTGGATAGGATAGTAAGATATTATGGTAAGACAGTAGTATTATAGTAAGACAGTAAGTTATTACAGCTGTTAATAGTAAGATAGTGTTAGTGGATAAGTTACAGCAACTAGTAAGTTATTATAGTAAGATATTAGCAATTAGATGCCTTCGGCATTTAGCAGTAGTATTTTCTGGTACTTTTTAGCATATACTCCTGCTTTTTCTCTCTGCACTTTTAATTAGCACGCTCTCACAGTGCTGGGGGGGTACTCAGGAGAGGCCTTTTTACTTAGCAAAATCCCACGGGAAAAAGGAAATTTTCGAGAAAAAGGAAAATCACAGAAAGAAAAGACAAAAAGAGCAAACACTGCCATTTAAGCTGAACAGTAGCCATGCAGAGTAGTAACATACCAACAACTATTATAGCAGTCTGACTAATACCTGCTCTATTCCTACTAGTATTATCCTAATAACTTACTAATAACTACTCTGTTCCTACTAGTATTATCTCTATTATTATCCTAACATCTTCCTAATAACCGGCCAATATCTCTATTATTATCCTATTTTCATACTAATATTCTTACTAGCATTATTTTTATTACTCTTTCTAATAACTTACTAATATTATTCTAATAACTTACTAGTGTATTATTGCTAATATATTCCTAATAACTTACTAATAACTTTCTAATATTCCTACTAGTGTATTCTTCCTAATAACTTACCAATAACTTACCAATAACTTACCAATAACTTACTAATAACTACTCTATTCATACTAGTATTCTTCCTAATAACTTACTAACAACTACTCTCTTCCTAATAACTTACTAGTATTCTTCCTAATATTCCTACTAGTGTATTATTGCTAATATCTTCCTAATGACCTGCTGATATCTTCCTGTTGTTCTATTGCTAGCATTATTTCGATCATTATCCTATTTTCATACTAATACTCTATTATAACTATTTTGAATTTATTTATTATATCTTCCCTGTCTGGCTTAATACTCTATTACTAATACCCTTTCTATTTGCTATTTTACTACTATTATTCCTTTTTATTTTTTATTTTTTATTAGCCCATGGCAAAAATAGACACTAACAACCCAAAAGTCTTCTTAGATATAACTGCAGATGGATCGTACCTGGGCCAGATAGTTATCCTTCTGGCAGCAGATGTAGTCCCAAAAACAGCTGAAAACTTCAGGCAACTTTGCACTGGAACTGCAAAGGACCTTAAGGGATACAAAGGCTCTATTTTCCACAGAGTTATTAAGGACTTTATGATCCAGGGCGGAGACTTCACGAAGGGAAATGGCACTGGAGGAGCGAGCATATACGGGGCTAAGTTTGCAGATGAGAACTTCAAGCTGAAGCACGATGAGCCATACTTGCTCTCAATGGCAAATGCTGGACCAAACACAAACGGATCGCAGTTCTTTATAACGACAACAGTCACGGAGTGGCTTAACGGAAAACACGTTGTATTTGGAAAAGTCATTGAAGGTGCTGATGTAGTTCGAAAGATCGAAGGAACACGCACGGATGGAAGCGATAGACCTATTTCCAGGATTGTAATATCCAACTGCGGAGAGAAATAAATGTGTTTCAGGTAATATTTCTATATTAGGAAAAACAGGTAGTATTTCCGCATTGGGAAACCCTGAAAACATCACAGTACGTGCGACTTGCTGTGCGTTGTAATACGGGAAGTGCTAGCGAAACTCACGGCCTTTATTGTTATTGGAGTTTAGTACTTATGTATTGCCCCATCCCTTAACTAGGCCCATCTAAGCAATAACAAATTGCGAGCAACTGCTTTCGCATATAGCACTGCAGAGGGTGGAATAAGTTCTGGACTTACTGCAGAGTGTGGAATAAGTTCTGGGTGCTTCCAATGCGTGGTTTATTGTGCAGTGTGGGGTAAGTGCGATTTATTGCGTGCACGGTGCAATAAGTACTGCACAATGCCGGGCAGGACCTACTGCACACCACACACTAAGTATGACTTGCCACCCACCGTGCAACAAGTACTGCACATTTCCAAAACACGGCTTACTGTGCACCACATAATAAGTGCCACTAAACTTGATGCAGAGTGTGCAATAAATGAGTGTTTGCTTTTTGCTCCGTATATTAAAAGTGCCACGAAAGGATCACATAAACAAACCGGTATTTGGTCCGACCCCATCCTGCGTTCAGGCCAAAAAGTATCTCCGCAGGCCCTCCCTTCAAAGGACTTTTTTCTCTCACGACCCCAGACCCACCGCGTGATTGGCCCGTGTTTGTTTTGCTTTGAAATAAAATTTCACTTTCTTCTTAAAGTCACGGAAATGGAGTCCCGCATGAAAGAGCACCAGAAGATAGACAATCTCTCCCTCTTGGAAAAGTTCGACGAAAATGAAGTCCTTCAAATAGTGAAGGAGAGATACACAAACGACAAGATATACACCTTAGCAGGACCCGCCCTAGTCTCAGTCAATCCGAACAGGCCAATACCAAAAGCCTACGGGGAAAGGGAAAAAAGCACTGCGAGAGAGAACCCAGAGCACCCGCACATATACACAATCGCAGAAAGAGCGTACAAAGGAGTAAAGCAGAGGAAGAGCCAAGTCATCATCCTAAGCGGAGAATCAGGCTCTGGAAAAAGCGTAAATGCCAACTACATCCTGGAGTATCTCTCCGGAAGATCCCAGGGAGAAAAAACAGGAAAAAAACTCGTCCACGCTTCTCCTATTCTGGAGCTCTTTGGAAATGCCTGCACGAAAAACAACAAAAACTCGTCTCGCTTTGGAAAATACGTTGAAATTTCGTACTCTGAAAATAGCATAGTCTCTGCGAGTGTGAAGGCTTTTCTTTTGGAGAAGGGGAGAGCCGAGGGAAAAAGCCAGAATTTCCATGCAATGGTGCTTTTACAGGAGCTCACGCAGGGAGAGGGGGCGGAAAGTGCGTGGGACCGCATGCGGAGCATACTGGCGGACTTCCACGCTCTGGGAGTCACTCGTTGCGAGGTCTTGGGCCTTTTCCGGATGCTTCTCCTCGTGAATCTCCTCGTGCAGGTGGAAGTGCTTGAAGAGAACGGAAAGTGTCGCGTGGAGGGGGATCTTGGGAGGATCTCGGAGATGCTGGGGGTGCCATCCTCTGCCCTGGAGGAGCTTCTCCTGAGGAAGTCCCTGCGAATCGCAGGGGAGAACATCACGAAAGAAAAGACCCTGAAGGACGCGACTACAAGCAAGAACACGCTCATTCGGGTCGTATACGAGAAAACATTCGAACTCGCTGTTTTCACTGTAAATTCAGCACTTTCCAGGAAGGAATCCCAGGAAAGCGAGAAAGACTCTCTGAAAGCGTCCCTGGACGAGAAAGGAGTGCGCGCATTTGTGGAGGACCTGCAGAATCTATCCCTCCCCGTGGAAATTCCCCTCCCAGAGAGCAGCAAACCCCCAGAGCGCGAGGAAACTGCAAAAATCGGAGTCCTCGACATATACGGGTTCGAGATCATGGAAAAAAACGGGCTAGATCAACTCTGCATAAACTACGCGAACGAAAAAATCCAGGCGGAGTACGTTAAGAGGGTAATAACAGAAAACATGAACGCCTTCAAGGAGGAGGGCATCGAACTAGACAATATCTCGCTTCTCGCGCAGGCAGAGTCCGTTTTTGAGGGGTCTTTAGGCATTATAAAGCTCCTGGACGAAGAATCCTTCCTTCCCAGTGGGTCCGTTAAGAATTGGCTAAGCAAAGTCTCTTCCACAGGAACAATTCGGACGAGAAATAACTCGATGGAAATAGAGCACTATGCAGGATCTGTCTCGTATACGGCGGATGACTTCGTCCAGAAAAACAGGAATGCATACTCAGACACGTGCTCCTTCCTGAATGCGACGAGAATACGCCTTCTCCAGCAGCCAGAATCCTTCCTGGGAAAGCTCACTCGAGTTGGCGTTATAGGGGAGTTCCAGAAAAGCCTCAACGCCCTCCTGGAGGAGGTGAATAAGTGCACTCTGCACTACGTACGATGCATAAAGCCAGGACCCTGCGAGGAATTCGCAGATTCCTACGTAAAGAACCAGCTTCGCCTCACAGGAGTCTTTGAAACGGTGAAAATTTTCATGCTCGGATTTTACCTGAAAACCACGAGGGAAGAATTCTCCGAGAGATACGCTGGAGACCCATCTGAGACCCCAGGCGTGCAGGTGGGAAAGAAGTACGTGTTCCTAACAGAGGAGGCCTACAACACCCTCGAAGCCCAGAAGAAGAAGGCAGAAGATCAGGCAGCCGATGTAATAAAAAGGTTCCTCAGGAGCAGGCTCCAAATACAAGCGAGAAAAGAAAAGGAGAAAGAAAAAGAGGAGAAGGAGAAAAAAGAGAAGGAGAAGGAAAAAGAAAAAGAAAAGGAAAAGGAGGAAGAGAAGGAGGAAGTTCGGCTCCCAGAGGATACTCTCGTGGAGGAGAGATCCTGCCCGAAGGAGAGGGGGGGAATGGGTTTTTTCCAGGAGGAGCAGGCGGAGGGCGAACCCTCGAGGAATTCGAGCTCCGATGAGTCCGTGATTTTCTTCGATGCGAATCCCCTGCGGGCGTGCTCGAACTGTCACCGACTCGAGGAAAAGTACGAAATGCAGTCGCTCTTCCTGGCGGAGCTCCAGGGCGAGGAAGAAACAAGAAAAAACGAGATAAAAAACCTGAAAACAATTTTAACGGAAAAAGACACGCTAATCCGAGACCTAAGCCACAAGATAGAAGTAATGCTGTACGAACTCTCCAGCGGAGAATATTTCAAGACAACGACAAACCCCCAGCAGACAGTTCGGGGGGAGAGTCTTCAGGCAGAGTCCTCTCCTGGGAGGGAGTCTGGCCTCTTCAAGAAGATATGCAAGATATTCATACAGAATATACGGCCAGAGTATCCCTCCTACTATCAGGCTGTCAGCTGCTCCTTCGCCCTCTTCCGAGTAGCTGCTCTTTGCAGGGGGGGAATATCCGAGAATATTTTGGCAGGAGTTCGCGAGTTCGAATCCGCAGCGTATGCAGTTCTTGTTGTTAAAAAGTCGTCGATTCCCCTATACACGGGATTCTTCCTGACGAATGCCATCTTCATAGCGAGAACGTCTCCCTCTGCAAAGACTTCGGAGACTCTCCAGAGCATCTTCACGGAGGGGTGCAAGGCCCTCTGCGAGGAAATCGTGAACTTTGGGCTTGACTTTCTCTTTAAGCCGAACGCCCTGGAGGGGGGGAATCTTCTCTCAAGACTGCTCAAAAAGCCTTCTCTGGACTCGATTGTTTCGCATTTGAAGATGGTCCACTCTGTTCTCTGCAGCCTGTACGTGCCAAAGGCTGTCGTTGTCTCGATCTTTGAGTACATCGCAAAAAGGATCGACGCCCTAGGGTTTGAGCACATCACAAAACGAGAGAAGAAGGTTTCTACGAAGCACCTGATGCACCTGCACAATAGCCTGGACGTGCTTTCCTCCCTCCTCATAGACTTTGGGGTTGAGGACCCGTACGCGTGCTTTCCCTACCTGAGAAAATTCACGGAGTTCGTGGAAATGCAGAGAAAAGGCGTCATCACAGGGTCTGTCTTCCTGAAACTAGGGCCTTTTTCTTCCTCGCAGTTGAAGGCCTCGATAAACGCCCTTTCCCCGGAGATCAGAGGACATCTCACGACAAAGCTCCAAAATGCACTGAAGAACTCCCCAGCCTTCGAGCAGATGCCGGAAGTATTCCCCGTCTTTAGCATGCCCATAAACACCCTCCCAGACGATCCAAACGAGCTTTTCAGGGCACTTTACACATGCCCGGAGAAGGAGGCACTTTGCAGGGCCCTGGCAGATCACGACATCTCCTGCGAGTGGCTGGAGTAGGGAAAGTTCACCTGAATTCTCATCCCAAAAACTTCCGGTAAAAAGTGCATTTCCTAGCGAGAAAAGGCAGATACGAAGCCAGACCCCCAGAAAAACGAGTATCTGCTCCACCCGCAGAACTCAGTCTGCCTGCTCCAATCGCAGATACAGTAGAAAATTCAGGCCCTCACCCCAGAAAGTTAAGCTCTCCCGCAGTGACTGAAAAAAGAAAATAAATTCCACTTACAAGAAAGAGAGTCCAAGCCCACGGAGAGAAGACGGGAAAGTGCTTCGTTGGATTTATCCCTCGCACGGAAGGAATACCCTCAGGATGGAGTACTCGATCTTCCCGTGCACTCCCCAGATCTGTCCCCTGGAATCCAGGCTTTTCCCGTTTCTTCAGTATTTTACACGCTGTCCCGCGGATAGGCAAATGCACGTCTCCTCCAGGGATAAATGCTCACGCACCCGAACTCCCACATCATCTCTCCCTCTTTCCCCGGATCTACGAGAAATTGCGTAATTTTGATGCAGATCTGGAGACTTTATTTCTAGAATAAAGATCATGATCCCCAGAAAATAAGAAAACCAAAATTCAAAATCATCTTTCCTCTATAAATATGGAGAATTTTCACGGACTGTAAATGAGAAAAGAAGTCGCCAAGAAAAAAAAAGTCACGCTAGGACTTGCACAGGCACGGTATAGGCTGCACAGTACTTCTGGGTGGAAGGCAGTCGATGATAATATATACTCACTACAAGGGAAAACCCGGGATGAAATATACAAAGACATTTTAGCGTTCGTGTGCATATACACTGTTATAGCAGTTATTGTCCTGATAAATATATGCTTCGGCTACATATACCCGAGCATATCGATGCTCATAATCACAGGAGTCGGGATTATGAAGTCCTGCACGCTCGAACCCCCGGAGGGGTCTACCATTCTCCGAACTGCATATATCCTTCTATTAAATGCCTTCGCTGTTTTCATGCGGAGGTCTTTCTGGTGGTTTTGGTGGATCTACTACACCATTGTTATTCTGCGAATTCTCACGAACGAGTACGTAGAAACCACGAGGGGAGATCTAGTGAGCCTTTTCTTTATGACAGCAGCTGCTTGCATCCTGTGGAGACTCGATGTTTTTTACGCATACGCACTTAATACGCACGGCCTATACTTTGGCATACAGCTGCTCATTTACCTCTTCATTAAGCTGAATTGGGGGCTTTTTTCCTACCTTTTTGACGATGATATATGCCCGTACTGGAGTACTATAGATGTAGATGCTATACCGAAGCCAGGGGAGGATGTCGTCTTCGTAGGAGGAGATCTGGAAAGGCTTATATACGAAAGCTACCCAGATGAGGAGAGCGTCAGCACTTTTAAGCATTACTTCGTGAAAACAGACCTAAGAATATACGCTATGTACACAGTCTCTGCACTTATAGGAGTTACCGTCTTCTACATATTCATATTAACCCATCCAGACCTTCAATTTGCCAGATTCGACCTGTCTGAGCTCTATAAGAGGGCAACTGCGTGGAAGGAATTCCTGTACTCGTAGAATCCCCCACAGACTCAGCACTCCCATCTGTGGGTCAGTCCTAATCCTTCAGCGGAGTCCTGGAAGTTTCCCACGAAATAAAGGCTAAACTGCACGCTCTTTCTTTCTGCCTCTTACGCAGTAATTTAGCTGTAATGCAGGAATTAGACTCTGCTGTGAGCATATATTGCGGAGTACTCCCGCGCATTGTATAATAAAGAGCCAGAGCATAGTCATACGAGGCATCTTTTAGACCGAAAAGCACATGAGTATCCCATCGCTGATTACACTCCGACAAAATAGAAGAGATTTCCCACTTTTTGATCGAATTCAAAGTATAAATGCACATTTTTTCTCTTATCCATGGACAATAATTCTGAAAGTAGTGATGATTACAGCTCAGAGTACGAGATAGTGCAGCCCAGCCTCTTTAATTATTTGCGAGTATTTTGTGACGGAGCTTTCGGTGTAGCCAAGTTCATTGACGAGGCAGAAATCTTCTATACAAAAAAGCCCAAGATAGAGCCAAAAGGCTGGAATCTACTGCAAGAGCCCATATTCGACAGTTGTTCTGCGAACAAAACCAACTTTATGATATGTACGTACGCCTTTATATCCGGAGCAGCTATTTTTACTGCAGTGATATCCTGGTATGAAATGCCCGGAGTCTTAATCCGAGATATCTTTTTGTTGTTGGGGAGTTTCTTTGTGGTGATCCTAGGGAGTGGACTCTTCCACAGGCCGAGACTCTTCGTATTCCAAGTCGTTTGTCTGCTTTACATATGGCTTCTCACGCTTCCTTGGGGGGCTTTGGGTGCCTGGGCTGCCCTCGGGATATTCTCAGCGATCGCATACTTCGCGGATAAGAGCCAGGATTTTCCTGTGACTTTTATGATTGTTTTCATCTTTCTCACTGCGTACTACTACCTCCTGATGGGATTTGAGGCACTTTCTCCGTATATGTACGGGAACATCGTCATAGTTCCGAGCCTTTTCTCGCTCGTATGCATGTTTGTGTGGGGTTCCCACGGGGCATTCACGGAGTTCTGGAATGAGTCCGCACTCAAACTGCGCAATCCCACGGAAGAGAATCCGTGCATAAAAACGGCCAGGACCTGGATCCAGTACATCCTGAGAATAGAGCAGGACTCTGCAATCTCAGGGCCCCCAGATAATAGCTTTCACACATACTATTGGTCGAATAGGAGAATACACACGGTATTCCTGTTGGGGATAGGATTAGCAGTGTCAGCTCTTTTCGTGGATTCGCACGGTCTGAAAGCTGCTTTTCCCAATGGTATTATCCAGATAGCGGATTGAGTGATAAAGCCAGAGCAAATGCGCACATTCCCTGCTTGAAAGTCCAAAGGATGAAGTAATGAAGGAGTGAAGGAGTGAAGGAGTGAAGGAGTGAAGTAGTGAAGTACTAAGTAGTAAAGTAGTGAAGTACTAAGTAGTGAAGGAGTGAAGTAATGAAGTAATGAAGTACTAAGTAGTAAAGTAATGAAGTAGTGAAGGAGTGAAGGAGTGAAGTTACTAAGTAGTAAAGTACTAAGTAGTAAAGTAGTAAGTAGTAAAGTAGTAAAGTAATGAAGTAATGAAGTCCAAAGGAACGAAGTACTAAGTAGTGAAGTAGTAAAGTCCAAAGGAATGAAGTACTAAGTAGTGAAGTACTAAGTAGTAAAGTAATGAAGTCCAAAGGATGAAGGAGTAAGTAATGAAGTAGTGAATTACTAAGTAGTGAAGTAGTGAAGTAATGGGGAAAAGATGCTATACGATAATAAGCCTGCAGGAAGTCACTCCGAAGGCTCTTTCAGGCTATCCTGTGTCTGGACGCAGTTAATTATGCCCTGGTATGATATACCCCGAATTCTCTGGGAGTTTTCGGTCTTTTTTCTTGCTCTCCTCCACGGAAGAAATGCGTTGAATATTTTTGCTCTGGGAATTCTGGACTCGGAAGATGGGGTTATTATGGGAATACGGGAAAATGCACCCAGAATATGCTGCAGGAGAGAAGTAGGAGAGTACAGGGATACTCTGTGATTTTGGATATTTCGGGTCCCAGGAGGGAATATCCTGCAAACTCCCACAGAAATACACTCGCATGCACTCCCTCAAAGACTTTCCTGCACTTCTCAGAACCTGCACTCCCATATTCTAGCACGTACTTTCCACATTCTGGCACGATCTTTTATGATCTTCCGTAAGAATAAAAGCATTTGAAATTTCGTTATTATTCGCATGCAGAAAAAGTCTGAATATTCCCCCTTTAAAAGCCTCCTGCTAAAAAGAGGAGGGAAAACTGCGAAAAGTCTAGCTAAACTCTGCAAGGAGGCATTTAAGCTTCCGCGTAAGGTTTACCTATACATGTCCAGCCCCATGAAGAAAGAAAGACTCAGCAGGAGGCAGATAGACATATACCTACACGTATACTCGATGGCAGGAGCAACACTCATTCTGGCTGCAGGAGTATTCCACTACAAGCTAAGAAAAGAGTGCTTTTTGCTCGTTCTTGCATACGCTTCCCTCCTAGTGATGGCTCCCTTCAGGTGGGAGAGATTCTACAACGAAGGGATCATCGCATCCTCCGTATGCGCCGTATTCTTCACTCTTCTAAGCACATTTTCCTACGGGGCCTTGATTTCCTGGGGTACTCTGGGGGTATTCGGGTTATTCGGGATAGAAAGGGAAATCCTCAACCTGGGAAGAGCTACTCTGGGGAGTATCACGGGGTTCAACCTTATCCTGGACTTTTGGAAGAGGAAACCTGCCGTTTGGGAGAGTGTGATCCTGTTTCTGTGCCAGCTGTACATCATATTCGCAGTCTTTTCCGTAAGTACTTCCGCCTTAATCCGCCTGCTGGAGGAAGTCGCAGAAGAGGCAGACTCGCAGGAGAAGGCAGAAATCCACGAATGCCCAACGAGAAAAAAGAAGACTCGGGCGAAAGATGCGAGGAATATGAAGAGAGCAAAGAGTATGCGCTGGCTTGCGAAGGGAACGTGCATGTACGCTGTAAAAGTAGGAATTTCTCTACTCTCTGGACTTTGCATCTATGGGATTATCTGGCTTAGTACTCCCCGCATAGAGAAAGTTGGGCTTAAGGTGGAAGTGCTTGAACTCCCAGAAGTTTACTATCAGGTTATTGGGAGAGAGCGCAGTCTCGAAGAGCTCATACGCCAAGCAGATGCTCCTATTTGAGCACTGCAAAGGAAATAAAGATTCTCCCTCGCGTGCTATTATCGGGCTATAGTGCTATAACTTCTCTTTTAACCTAGCATATTTAACTATTTTTTCATGGGATATTAAAAGGATAAACTTTTTCTGAATATTCGCTCTACGATCAATTTTCACAGTATGATTGCAGCTTATACATAAATATCGGAATATTTCTTTCCTTTACTCATGCAAAATAGAAAAAATGAAAGCCTTCATTCTGGAGAGGGCAAGCACATAGTCTCTACAAGGAGAAAGACGGGCGGAGAGAATAACTCTCCTGGAGGCGCCTCTAGCGAGAAAGAAGGCAGCACCCACCCAATACGCGAATCACTCCAGAAGTCCCCGAAGGAGATAGTGCAGGAAAACCTTCCGAAGCCCATAGATATCCCACTCAGCAGGGAAAAAGCAGCAGAAAGTTCTTCCGTGGGGAATCCTGCGAGCATCTCTTCCAAAAGTTCCAGTAAGACGCAGGATAACCCTGCAAATACCTTCCCCAGTGCTCCCCCCATCGAAAGACTCCAGGAAGAATATGCAGAAGCCTCAAGAAGGACCGGGATCCGGGGAAAAGCCACAGAGTTCTCGGATAAAATTCGCATGAGGCTCTACTACTCCAGGTTCGGCTGGGAAAGACTGGAAGAAAATGCGACTGTTCTGGGCTCTACTCCCGAGGGAATCGACACTTTAACTATTTTTTTAAAGGGCTTTATAATTACCCTTATTATTCTGCTCGTTGAATTCTTGTTTTTTTGCATTTACAAACACGCATTTTATGTCTTAGGATTTTGCGCCGTTGCAGGAGCAATTATTCTTGTCAGCAGAGAGGAAGCAGACGGGGGGAGTAATTTTCTGGCATTTTCCATCATTCTCTTCCCTGCTTTTCTAGTGCTTGTATTATTCACTGCGTGGTACTTATTCGGGGGTATTTACATAGGCATGTGCATATTCTGGGCATTTGACAAGAAGACGTCAGTCTCCTGGGTGGATGCACTGATCGTTCTGATGATGCCTATTCCCTCGGTGCTTTTGAGTGTTTTTGAGAGGATTTCTGTCTATATGCTCAATGAAATGTGCCTGTTTCTGGCGATGGTTGCCCTGATTTTCGGGCTATTCCTGAATATTGCTCAGATTCTAGCGTGTTTGAAGAGGAGGTTTTCCCCCTTCATCGAGAGAGCGTGCACTGTCGTATACCTCCCGGGGTCTGATCCGGACTCACCCGTGGAAGTAAACATCGCGGAGAAAGAGTCCGCCCAGGAGAATAAGGCTAGAAGCCTGCGGTCCTACATCAGCGTAAGCGAGTTTATCGTTATCCCCATATTCATGGCCTCTGCAGTTACTGGCTTGCTTCTGACTTTGCGGTTTCTCTACCTTAATGAGGGACTCGAGTTTATCCCGCACGGGATATTTGGAGCCTTCCACGGCATGAAAAGTCTCCCATAGCAGGAACTTCAGCAGGAAAGGCCCAAAAACCAGGAGAAATAAGAAGATATGTCCGCGGAGAGTCTACTCCAGAATGCAATGCCCAGCACACGCGTGAAATCCCCACTTTTCCCGACGGCTTTGGAGATATCTTCGCTCCCACGGAAATATGCGAGAAAGTGCCAGAAAAAGCACTCGGAGAGTCTGAAAAAGAAGAGGATGCACACTCCCGCCCTTCCCTCTCTGCCTGTCCAGTGCGACCCCTTGACTTTTCCCGCATATTCTGGCCTTCCAGCAGATACTCCCCAGAGAAAGGAAAGTCCCAGAAAATCCACTTTTCAGAAAGTTTTTAGAATTGCTGAAAGAGCAGCAGTTACTCCCGAATAACCCGAAAAGGCCCAGAGAAGAGACTGCGCACGAGACAAAGAAGGAGTTCGGATCAAGCGCATACGCCCATCTAGCACTCCAATAAAAAATAAAGGACAATTCTTCGCTTAGAACTGCCCGTATTACGACTAGCCTGAATTCTAGCAGTAACTCGTTGGTTTGAGTGCATGCTTTTTCCATTGACTTATGGCTTACTATATCCCTGCATAAACTCAGGCTAAGTCTCCACGGGATTTCCACTGGAGTCTGCATACGCTCCAATAGAGGCTTTACTACGGCCTTTGGAGAGTCTGAATATTGGATTTAGACTGACTACAGTGGGCCCTTGAATTCGGGTTATTCTAAACCTGTTCAGGCATTTCTAAGTCTGAACGGCCGCCCTCTACTCGCCATTTCTTGAGCTTCAGCATCGCATAAGCCCACATATTCTCAGCTCTTCGAGTGTGTGTTTCGTACTTGTGTGGGCTTTAGTGATGCGAACAGTTGCAATGAGAAGTGCTAAGCGAAGAATTGGCCTTTATTGTTTATTGGAGTGCTTAGACACCTTATAATCACCGTATTTCACCTGATCTCCCACTTCTGGAGTACTTCTATTGGTTTCCGTGGATAATATCCAATCGCGAGTGCCTATGCTTTTACCAGAATAAAAATAAAGCAAATGTTTTCTGGGATTCTGCAGGGTAAACTTCGCTGAAATTTAAAATAAATATTTGATTCTTTTCACTGTCCCATGCACAATTCAGGGCAAACTCAATACGAAGGAGGCAGAAGAATCCGCAGAACCTCCACAAGCGAAGCTGACATATACGAACTGAGCATATCCCCAGAGGAGGGCTATGCATTTGAAGAAGAATCTTCAGAGGTCTATCCCCAATTGGAGGAGAAGCCCAAAAATATCCTGAAAATAACAGGTATCACCATTCTCTTGATCGAAGCAGTTTTCTACGGGATAATATCACACCCAGAGATTTACCTGGGGATATTCCTTACTCCAGCCGTAGTGGCAGCTGCTATGAAGAAAACTGTAAAAAATCCCATTACAGAACTATGTCTTTTTTTTTCTCTTATAGGGATTTCTGCTGTGGTTATATTCCCAATCTTCTGGTCTCTCTGGGGAACTGTTTACTCCGTCACATGCTTCTTCTGGATATACGACAGTGCAGTGGACGTGGGAATATTCGATGCTTTCCTGGCCTTAGCTGCAGGAGTATCTGCGTTTGGCCTGGCTATGCTTGATAAGTTCTACGCGTACATGGGGAATGAGATCGGCCTTTTCTTGGGGGTGCAGATACTGATGCTTCTGTTCGTTATGGGGAGTTCTGGAATTTTCTCATACTTCGCATGGATTCTTTTCATTAGAAAAAAGACGAGGGAAGGGGAAATAGACTGGAGTTTCCTAGACGGAAGGGTGAGGTTCAACTTCAATCCGGATATCTTGAACAGCACAGGCCCAATACGTGCGAGGACTTTCCTGGGGGCAAAAAAGAAGACGATTTGGACTTTGCTCGCTGTTTCTGCCGTGACGGGGATGGCTCTATTCATTTCCTTCACAAGCAGGCATGAAACATTGGCATTTTTCCCGTACTTCTCCGAGAGAACTCAAGTGTAGGATGGGCCGGCGCAGGGAGTGAGGATTTCCCGTGTCTGTGGAGAAGGTGCTTCCTGCAGCGAGAGAGTGTGGTAAACCTGTAAAATCAGGTGGGTTTTTCCTTATCTGGAAAAATCAGTTATCCGTTAAAGGCGGGAAAAGACGAAAAAAGATGCGGAAATTTCAACTAGCAGCTTCTTATGCCGTGCTCGAAGAGTAAGGAGCATCACGCGAAAAAAGTGCATTTTCACGCGAATCCGCACTCTCCCGTGAGAGTCCAGCTTTTATCATACAAGAATAAATATTTGATTTTTTTTTAGAGTATGGAAGACAAAAAAGACAACGGAATCATTCTCGAGCAAATGAAAAAGTACATGGCAGAAGTTAAAGGCGGAGAGACAAGATTCAACCAAATTTTGCTCGGAATAAACGAGCACTACAAAGAAGTCGTTGCAGGAAAGACCCCGCTCAAATTCTCCGAAGTTCTGAAAATCATGCTCGGAGAGAACGCAGTAAGCACCTTCCTGGAGAAGACAACTTGGATCTCAGACTCTGCTGCTATAAAGGCGGTTATATTTGTCCTCAGCATAATCCTTTCACTCATTGCATTCGCATCCTTTAAAATTATATGTAGGACTTACAACCAGCCAAAAGCACTTGCTCTTGGGCTGCTCGGAGCTGCAGTTGGAGCATTCTTTGTGGGAAAGGATAAAATCATCGCATCAGCAATGGTTGCAGCTGCCGTTTCATTCTGCATCTTCGTTCTGGCATTCTCTATCCCGGAGATTCGCATCCTATGGATCTCATTCGGGCCTTTTACAGGGATGATTTGGGCAGCTAACAAGTACGCCATATTTTCAAAGCTAGACCTGATTGTGATAGCAATTCTCACCCCCACCATGAGTGCAATGGGCATTCTAGAAGGACTTTCTACTGTTTTGACCGATAACCAAGCTTTCTTCTTCTGGGGAAGGATAGTTACAACCCTCCTTTTTGGAGCCAGCCTGGGAGCTTGCTACTACTTGAAGAACAGAGCTGACGTGGGAATGGCCAAGTCGCAGGACAAAAAGACAGACTCAGAGGAGAAGAAGGCCGTGCACGATCTGATAAAGAAGAAGAAGCTTTCCGAGCACTTTTCTATGGGGCTAGGCTCTGGAGTTGTCATAGTTTTTGGGTTATTTGGATTTGGGGCTCTCCTGGGGGGGTTGTCTACAGGCTATTTTGTTTGTAATTTCCGCTGAAACTCGCATATAAGGAGACTCCGCACTAAATAAATACATTAGTGAAGTTATAGGGTACTTTGATCTTTTCGAAAGTTGTAATACGGGAAGTGCTAAGTGAAATTCACGGTCTTTATTATTTTTCTACCTGCTTAAACACACATTATTCAATTTTTCTCAAAATTTCCGAATTATATTGGCTCCTTAATTAACCCTAAGAAGCAATAACCAATCTAGGAGTAGCTGCTTTCAGCATACAACAGCGAATTCCTACCCCATAGAAATATTTTTCTGTTTTTTCTGTTTTTCTTTAAATATTTGATTTTTTATTCTCTTAATGAATCATATAGAAGAAAAGCCTATTTTGGGAGAGTCATTATACACTGGTGCTGGGAATGCCTATGGAGAGAGAATGAGATATTCTAACGAGAGAAGCCCTGCTCAACAATTCAATTTTGAAGGCGGAAGCCAACAGTCTGACACGATAAATGGAGCTACCCTCTCAAGAAGCCATACCATCGGGGAGTTACCTGGGAACACTCCGCAGGAATCCATAACAGGACATGAAGATGGAGCGTTTGCGCCTGAAACAACAGGTTTAGCGCCTCCTCCTTATTCGAATGCTCCCATCTCTGAATCAGACTCCAAGAAAGCATCCATTGAAGAAGAAGCCGCTGGCTTTTCTGTGAACCCGAAAAAAAAGAACACTCCAAAGAAGACAGAAAATATCAAACACATGAATGCCGTAAAGTTATACATTGACGAATCTGAAGACATTCCTAATTCTAGGAAGAATCAGCCGGTTGAGAATATTTCTTCCATTTTTATGTGGATTATCATGATTCTTGCGATTATATTCATTCTGGGAACATTGGGGCTAGAACTTTTTGCCTATTACGCAAGCCAGTACCCAACTATATTCATCTACGTATTTGCAGGCATTGCCTTGATAAGGTCTGCCTTCTTGCAAACATTCCTAAACTTCACGGTGTTATTCTGCCTCCTTTCCAGCATTACTGTATTCTTGCTCTGGATGTTGGCTCCTGTCGCCTGGTATGCCTGGAGTTTCCTGTACATTATAATGGGAATCCTCTGGCTAAGAGACGCAAGGCTGAAAATTGGCTTCATTGACACGGCACTTCTCTTCCTGATGACAGGAGCTGCCTTTGGACTTGCCTCATTTGAGGATATTTGCCCGTACTTCGGAAACAATCTTGGGTTATTCTGCGGCTTACAGGGGATGATTATCCTATTTGTTACGCTGAATTTTGGACTTGTCTCATACATAACTAATGTTTTCATCCTAATTATAACCTCAAACGTCCTGAAAAAGACAGAGGGGACAATTCCCATGAATGCTAGCCAAGCCAGAAAGGTGAGAGACTTAAATAATTCATTAAAAAACCTGAAAAGGCCAAGGAGACTCAGGAGTTACTTCATCCAGGGCGGAATTTACACAGTAGTTATTCTTGGAATCTCCATCCCTACAGGATTATGGGTCTTTGGAATGTTTATGAGCACACATAAGGACATACAATTTGCTACACTTGAGCAGATTAGGCAACTAGCGTCCTATACAATCCAATAAAGTTGTTTCCCTGGAATATTCTCCACTTTATACCGTTATACTGTTCTGCTTCTGGAAGTAGTTTGTTTTGTGATGAAAGCACAGTTACTCATGATTGGTTATTGTTTGGATAATGAATTGGCATTTGTTTGACAGTACGTCATAAACAAGGATATATTAAACACATAAGCATCTAAGCACTACAATAAACAATAAAGGCCGTGAATTCCACTGGCACTTCCCGTATTACACCTGTAGTTATATGAAACATTGTTAGTTTCTTGTAAATCCGTGTGAGGCTGTGCCGTAGGTCTAGGAGGAGGTTCTAGCAGTGATTTATTATTCCTGGTTGGACTATTCTGGTTCGCTGACTTGTCTCTTGTGCTCTGCCTTTCCATCTGATTTACAAAAATTTTCGGGTATTTATACCTTCAATTTTGGTAGATTAAAAGCGACTGTTTCCACTTTTCAGGTTCGTGTAGAAATATGCTGTTTTGCCAGGCATCGATTACTTTTCGGCCGGCTTAAATAGACTAAATTCCTATTTACTCGTTAGGTGCATGTGAAAGCTATTTCTTATTGCTCACACTAAGCAATAACCAATCTAGGAGTAACTGCTTGCACATACAACAGCGAATTCCTACCCCATAGAAATATTTTTTCTGTTTTTCTGATTTTTCTATAAATATTTGATTTTTTATTCTCTTAATGAATCCTAGAGAAGAAAAGTCTATTCTTGGCAAGTCATTATACACTGGTGCTGGGAATGCCTATGGAGAGAGAATGAGATATTCTAACGAGAGAAGCCCTGCTCAAGAATTCAATTTTGAAGGCGGGAGCCAACAGTCTGACACGATAAATGGAGCTACCCTCTCAAGAAGCCATACCATCGGGGAGTTACCTGGGAACACTCCGCAGGAATCCATAACAGGTCATGAAGATGGAGCGTTTGCACCTGAAACAACAGGTTTAGCGCACGCATCTTCTCATTCGAATGCTTCCAGCTCTGAATCAGACTCCAAGAAAGCATCCATCAAAGAAGAAATTCCCGTGGAAGAAGAAGAAATTCCTGCGAGAGGAGAAGAAAATCCCGCGAGAGAAGAAGAAAACGCTGCTTTTTTCGAGAGAAATCCTGGGGAGACAAACGCAGTAACATTTGTTCGAGCATTAAAGTTCTACACTGACCGCAATAAGAGCCATCCTGATTCTTGGAAGAATCATTTGCTTGAGAACAATTCTTTCTTTTTTCCGACTGTTCTCATTATTCTTGCGATTATATCCATTCTGGGGATATTCGGGCTAGAACTTTTTGCCTATTACGCAAGCCAGGACCCAACCATGTTCATCTATCTATTTGCAAGCATTGCCTTGATAAGGTCTGTCTTCTTGAGAACATACCTAAACTTCACGGTGTTATTCTGCCTCCTTTCCAGCATTACTGTATTCTTGCTCTCGATGTTGGCTCCTGTCGCTTGGTACGCCTGGACTTTCCTGTACCTTATAATGGGAACTTTCTGGTTCGCAGATGAAAGGCTGAAAATTGGCTTCATTGACACGGCACTTCTCTTCCTGATGACAGGATCTGCCGTTGGACTTGCCTCATTTGAGGATATTTGCCCGTACTTCGGAAACAATCTTGGGTTATTCTGCGGCTTACAGGGGATGATTATCCTATTTGTTACGCTGAATTTTGGACTTGTCTCATACATAAAGGAGGTTCTCGAAATAAACATAACCTCAAACATCCTGAAAAAGACAGAGGGGATGGTTCCAATGGATGCTAGCCAAGCCAGAAAGGTGAATGACTTAAATAATTCATTAAAAGACCTGTCAAGGCCAATGAAGCTCAGGAGTTACTTCATCCAGGAAATATTTATGATAGTAGTTATTCTTGGAGTCTCCATTCTCACAGGATCATGGGTCTTTGGGATGTTTATGAGCACGCACAAGGACATACAATTTGCTACGCTTGAGCAGATTAGGCAACATTACGTCCTATAAAGTACAATAAAGTGGTTTCCCCGGAATACTCTCCACTTTATACCGTTATACCGTTCTGATTCTGGAAGTAGTTATACTGTTTGTCATGCTGGTATAGTTTTGCTGTTATACTTATTATACTGGTATACTTGAGTTATAAAATTACACTTTTTATGGTTTTACTGCTATGCTTATTGTTTTATGCTGAAAATATAGTTACTTGTGATTAGCTATTGTTTTAGAGGGGGGGTTGGCTCCAGCAGAAAGCCAGGGCAATCTAAATGTATAGGCATTTAAGCAGGCTGTAAATGAACAAAGGGCTATGCTTCAGATGATTTATTCCAGTTTTACAACTATTATGATTGTTTTATTCCTTTATGTTCTTTCTTGTTCTCTATTACTTCCTTTCTATTGTAATATTGCAATCTATACCATTTATACCGCATTGGTGCATTCCTTCTATATTTGGATATATCCAGACATTGCATTCTGATGTGCTTGGGTTTGACATGCTTGCGTTGACATTTTTGCCTTATACGGCTCCTGTGCTTTTACTTTGCCCTTCTTCAGATGCTGGGCATTCGGGGATTATAAGCATCGGCTTCTGGCATGGAATAGCCCCAAGACCCCGCTAAAAGCCGCAGCGGCTGGAAATTGCCTTTCACAAGACTTGTAAAGCGCATGCCGTAGCACAAAACCAGCCAATCCCCGCCCGACGAAGCCCCTTCTCGTTCTATCGGATCTTTGATCTTTATTGCACAAATAGAACGTGATTTTCTCCTGCATGGATAAAGAGGATGAAAGAAGATCAGATCAAGATGGGAAAGAGGATCCAAACCAAGAGGAAGCCCCTGAAAACCCACAAAACACTCAGCAGGATCCTGCCCATCACACAGTCGATTTGCACGGTCCAAGCACAGGAAATTCTCCTCCCTCCACGAATTCAGACCAAGAAGTCCCGGAAGAAGGCGCTGAAACTGAAAATTCCCACGGGATTGAAGTCATGCTGGCTGCAGCCAACGTATTAGACACCTTCCTGGGCCACAGGGAGGTCAGCAAGGCCCTAAACAATATGGATACTGCCAAAAGAAGGGAAGTTTTCAGCAAAATCTCATGGTATCTCGGGACTTTCCTGGTGCTCTTCATACTGGGGATAGAAGCTGTCCTTTTTTGCACTATTTTTTGGTCCAAAGGCCTTCGACTTCTCTCCTTTTTTACGCTAATAGTGAGAATAGTCTTAAAAAGAACAATCTTTGACCCCATTGTAAAAGTGTCTTTTGGGTTTTTTGTTTTCTCGTTCTTTAGACTGTACTCTGTTTTTATTTTGAAAACTGCATGGATTTGTTACTTTGTAGTTCTCTTTTTTATGTGGGGTCTTGACTCTCGAGTGACTATAGGCGTGCTAGATGTCGTTATTGCGCTTGTTTTCGGGGTCGCTGGGATTCTCATAAACTTTAATGTGAAGTATGCAGACCCAGCGAGTTTATATTGGAGATTTATGATCGAGTGGCTTAGTATCTACTTATTCACTCTTTTGAACATAGGAATGGTCGCCTATATGCTGGATAGAACGAGAGAAAGCCTTGCAAAAAGGGCTCTGGAGGGGCAGAATGGTTCTGAAGAGGGCATAGATGTGGAGGCACAGAACAAGGCACTGGCTCCCAGGAAGCTTCGGACCTACTTTAGGCTGATAGGCTTCCTTTCGATGGTCTCCCTTGCTGCCTCTCTGCCTACGTTCCTGATCATATGGAATTGCACCATGCTTTATATTTAAAAGTAGTAAGTGAAACCGTGCTTTCAGCACACAGCACACCAGCTAGAAGGGATATCCTGCACTTGGCTGGCTCTTTGCAGAGTAGAAGACCCTGAATTTCAGGCCTGCATGTGAATAAATCACAGATATTCTAGGATAGTATCGGAATAGTTGGCATTATTGTGTTGTAGTAGAGACATGCATGTATCGTGTGTTTCTATATAGTCTATACTAGCACGGTATGGGTATCATAGCATTGTAGTAGCACCATAGTGTTGTACCATATCGTCATATTGTCATCATAGTATTGCAAGGTATCACCATAGCAATCATATTGTCATATTATGTATGCCATTGTAGCAATGCCACATTGTTTATTCGGGTTATTGCGTGTATATAAATAATCCTGTTTCTTCTACTGTGCTTCGGGTTATTTCTATCTATATTCACTCTCAGGGTGGGTAAATGCTTGTGCTCGGGGGGCATTCTCGGTATGCTTTGCACACTTTGGCCTCTTACTTCAAAAACATGCATTTCTGGGTGTTTGGGCTATGCCATGGTGCTTTTGCAGAGTTTTCCGTGGGTGCTAGAAAGAAGAAGAGGATGCTTTTGGGGGAATGCTCTGAACTTCGCAAGAATGGAACTGCCCCAGCCCGAGAAAGGCAGAGTCTCTTTGCATGCTCGATTTTAGCACGTTCAGTTTGTTTCTTTGCAAGAGTGTGTGTAAAAAGGCCTCCTTATCTCGCTGAAGTTCAGGGGGTCCGCTTAACGTGCATATTACAAAAATATCGCGCTATTACCCTGGAAAGGCATGCTTCCACGGGTTTTTTCGCAACCCAAACACTGCCCGAAAATAAGAGCAGAAAATTCCCCAGAAAAGAGGGGGCAAAAATAAAGCCAAATTTTCGAAAAATCAAGGTTTCCGGAAAGGAAAAGTTCATTGCATATCTTCAACCGCACGCCTTCTCATCGATTTTGTTTTCGAAAGTGGGTTTTCTCGGCTGTCTCCAGAAATGGAAAGCCAAAAAATTTATCGAATGGAAATTGCCATGCAGAACGCGCAGAAAGCGCTAGAAATGGAGGAAGTCCCCATAGGCTGCGCTATACTGCACGAGGGAGTGTGCATAGAAAAAGCCCATAATCTAACCAACCTAAAAAAAGACCCATTAGCACACGCGGAGATCCTATGCCTGGAAAGACTCGAAAGAAGCCTCCGAGAAAAAGTCGACCTATACGTGACATGCGAGCCGTGCATCATGTGCCTGGCCGTGATCGTCAAAATGCGCATCCGAAGGGTCTTTTTCGCGTGTAAAAACCCAAGATTTGGGGGGATTACAGCCTTTCTGCAGGAGGGCATCCTAAAAGAAGTCGCGAATGCAGGCCCAGGCACGCCAGAAGCTGGAAATACCCATATAATATACCGTTACGAAGAGAAAGAGTCAAAAACAGCCCACACTTTTGAAGCTGTATATACTCCCCTAGAGGCCTCATTGTCCATGCTAAAGGCCTTTTATTCGCAGGAAAATGGGCGCGCCCCCGTAGAAAAGAGAAAGCATAAAAGTTCAGAGCTCGCAAAATTTTTTAGCAATGACGCAGAACGAGAATAAAGAGATTTTACGGCAAGTCGAATTCTACTTCAGCGATGCCAACATAGTAAGAGACGAGTATCTGAAGAGGCTTATGGCTGCAAACGAAGGCTGGGCCCCGTTGGACGTTGTGAATTCCTTTGGAAAAATGAAGGCTTTCAAGAAAACTGTAAGCGAGCTCGAAGAGATTCTGAAAGAAAGCGACATCTTATGCGTGGAGAGCGGGTCTGTTCAGAGAAAAGCCCCAATCCCATCGTTCGATCAGCACAAGGGCGAAGAAAAGACGCTTCTAGTGCGTAATTTCCCCACCGACTACTCGCTGGAGGACGTCCAGAAGGCCCTCATCCAGCACAGAGACAGGATAGCGAGAATAGCCCTCCGAAGAGACGCGCTGAAAGAGTTTAAAGGCTCAGTTTTCGTGGAGCTGAAGACGAAGGACGACCTCGAAATCTTCAAAGAGTCAAAGCTAGCAATAGAAACCACCACAGACTCAGAGAACGAGGGAAATGCAGCGAAGAAGGCAAAGATAGAACTTGAAGTTGTCGAGGCAGCAGAGTACTTCGCCAAAAAGAGGAGCGAGAAGAGGGCAGAGAAGGAGAAGAAGAAGCAGGAGGTAGAGAGCGCAATTGTAGAGACCTTCAAGAATAAGCTGTTCAAGTTCCAGATCGAGAAAGAGGGAGAAGCCCTCGAGGGGGACGAAGGACTGAAAATATCAGATATAAAGCTCGCACTCCAGCAGGCAGTGGCTTTCGTAGATATGCCAAACAAGCACATCCGCACGAAGGAGGACCAGGAGAGCATCGACCCAGTCCAAATCAGCGGCCTCACCCTCAAATTCACAAAGCTAGAAGACAGCGAGGTCGTAGAGTACTGCAAGGGACTTTCTCTGTCAAGTAATAAGACACTCGTAAAGCCCAGGAGAAGAGTGAAATAAAAAGCGTGAAAGTACGGCATGTTGTTCCCAGAACTGTCTGGCCCCTTTTTCTTCTGGGAATTGCACGATTATTAAACTGGAATTTCTTTGTTTTAAAAAATCCAGAATGGAAAGAGTCAGGAAGATTTCAGAGACATACCCTATTTTTAAGCAGATACAGAAGATGTCAAACGGACAGATCAAGCCAGAGTACAGCTTTATCGCTCTGGCCTCGATAATATTCGTCAGCCTTTTTTGTAGGTGCCTGGCAGGCGCAGTCACAAGTGCCTTCTCCTTCCTGCTTATAGTCACCCCCGCAACAAACATAATCGTGAGCAAAGCCTCCCCGGAGACAGCGAATGTAAAGCACATTTTGTCGTACCTCCTCGCTCTCGCCCTATTTGGCCTGGGAGAAGCCGTCTTTTTCCCCCTTATTCGGAGGATTCCCTTCTACTACCACGGAAAGTTCCTTTTCTTCTACTATCTCTCAGTCCGAAGAACCCAGCTAACAGACTACTTGAATGCCTCTGTTTTTGCCCCCGCTAATGACGTCATCCGGAAGATAAACCAGTTCGACGCGAAGGAAGTGCTGAAGGCAGCACAGGTCGCAGCTTCTGATAGAATAAAGAGCTCTGTAGAGGCTGTGAAGGAGGCGAAACCCTCCAAGGAAGAATAAATTCAAAGCAGTTTCAGCATGAACGAATAGGCACTTGCCACTTGAGATTAATACTCCGCAGAAAGAAGCCCCCATGAGAGACAGAACGTGCGAGTACTTGGACTGCCTCCTGCAGAAGGCGAGGGAGAAAGTCCGGGCGAGAGACGCCCTCAGGAAGAAGCTGCAGGAGTACAAGGAGAGAAACAGAATCCTCCCAAAGGCCCCGGATAAGCCCACGACTCTCTCCGTCTCTGCTGCCGTCCTGGGAAACTACGTGGAAAGTCGCGTTTGTGCGTATAGGTACAGCAAAGAGTGCGAAGAGTGCGGGAATGAGGTCTATTTGTGCGGGGTAAACTGCAAACTGTGCGGACTATGGGCGTGCACTGTATGCATCGAGTCCTACGAGGGAGTGAGTGCTTGCGGGGAGTGCTGCCTCCTTTTGTCGCGCCCTGAGAGAAGGCGGGAGGCAAGGGCTGAGGAAGTCGCTGGGAAGTGGTTCGCCCTTTTGAAGGAGACTCTCCAGAGGCCGTGCAGTGAGAGCGTGCAGGAGCTGGCCAGACTCTATCAGGGGGAAAATTCCGTTGAAAATCAGGTACGAAAAAACCTTATCACGCGAATGAAAATAGCCGTTTGCGACTGGCACGCGTACAAGGCACGGGAGGAGAAGTACTTCCTCCTGGTGCAGCAGCTAGACTATCTGGAGGCAGAGAAGGCCAGGAAGCGAGAGAATTCGGGGGTCCTGGAGAGGGCCATAGAGGAAATCCTCTGGGAAATTGGAAGAGAAAGCAAATAAGCGTAAACAAACAAATGAAGACACTTTTAATCGGGCAGACGCAGAGTCCAAGCAGGTACAAGGAATACGCTGAATACCTCAAGAGAGGCCAGGCAGACGGCAGCGTATACGCGAGAGAGAGCGTGGACGAGCTGATAGAGAAATTTATCGAAGTCCTAGACGACAACTACCACATTCGAGAGACGTACAAGAGGAGAAGCACGTACCAGGAAGGCGACAGAATCAGCGCAAGGATTCTCGAGGGCAGTAAGGCACACGCACCCAGCGAGAGCACAAGAGCAGGAGAGGGGATGTGCGTGCTGGAAATAGAAAGTGACAATACCAGCAGAAGTGAAAGGGATAGCAGCAATACTAACAGCAATAGTAGAAGTAGTGAGTTTACTAATAGTGAGCTTACTAGTAAGTCTGGTAATAACAATACCAGAAGTACCAGTAACAATAGTAGTAACAATAGTAGTAATAGTGAGCTTATATCTAGTGAGCTTACTAGTAAGTCTGGTAATAACAATACTAGAAGTACCAGTAACAATAGTAGAAGTAGTGAGTTTACTAATAGTGAGCTTATATCTAGTGAGTTTACTAGTAAGTCTGGTAATAACAATAGTAATAGTAGAAGTAGTAATGAATTTATATCTAGTGGATTTACTGGTAATACTGGTAATACTGATACTAGTAGTGAGTTTACTGCTAGTGGATTTACTACTATTACCAGTAAATCCAGTGAATCTATTACTGCTAGGTCTAATGGGGTTACTAGTGGAGTTATAGGTGGATCTATTTCTCCTGCTATTACTGCTGACGAGTCTATTCCTTCTAGTGGGGATGTGGAGGGAGTGTCCAGAGCGTGCTTCCACGGGAACAATGCCCTTGTTACGCCTGTTCCTTCGCCTCTGACGGGGAAACAGGCCATTCTAAAGATGAAGGAGGAGATCTCTGAACTCTCTGCGTATGCGATTTCTCTGCTTCTTATCGGGGCAAAAATAGAGGATTTGCTAGAGACTTTCCCAGAGGAAAATAAATAAAAATAAAGAAAATTCAGAGCATGAAAACATTCGCAAGGAGACGGGTGGGGAGACCCGAGGAAAAACCCTCAGAAAAAAGTAGGGCTGTAACTTCGTATATGGAGGTGAAAGAGCGTGCGGGTGTAGGGCTCTTTGAAGCGGGGTCTGGAGGTGGATTTTCAGAGGGTCTTGCGCGGGAAGAGGGCGGAGAAGGCCGGAAAGTGGGGGAAAAGAGGCAGCTGTGCCTGAACTTTGGGCAGAGGATGTATAGGAAGTGCCACACGTGCGGTGTGATCTTCGCAGAAGGCGTCTCCAGCGAGGAGAAGATGCACGCTAAAATCCACAGGAAGCATGTTTCAGAGAGAAGCAGCCAATCAGAGGAAGCATAAAAGAAGAAGTTCCCCTGATAAAAATGGAGAAGAGGCTTATACAGTGGCTGGCAACTGGCGAGATAGACAACATGCAGGAGTACGTTGAGGAGCTGAAGAGCGAGAATATTCCTGGGCATGCGAGAATCGCCGTGTGGGGGCTCGCATTCACGAAGTCCTGGCACAGGCGGACGGAAAGGCCGCAATTCGCCCTTTTCAACACGCTTATATCGTGCACGAAGAAGCTCCCGTGCCCAGACTGCCACCGGAGAGACGAGAGAAAGCGGGCAGAGGAGGCGCAGAGAGAGACCTCCCAAAGCACGAAGGGAATAGTCAGAAGCCTCGAGAGTGCCATCTCCGGAGAGAAAGAAGAAGAAAAAGAGAAAGAGAAAGATGAGAAAGAGAAAGATGAGAAAGATGAAGAAGAAAAAGAAGAAGAAAAAGAGAAAGAAGATGATGATGATGAGAGTGAAGAGTTTGAAGAGTCTGAAATCGAGTCAATTCTCAGCCACTTGGACTGTGACTTTGCAAGGGAAGCCAACAAGCACATTCGCACGAAGGAGAGGCACTATATGATGCAGGTCGTTATGAAGGCGCTGAAGAATTCGTACGAGTATAATATGCTAATCTCCTGCGAGAGAGTGAATAAGAAGAATATGGATAAAATATTCGGGATATGCATAGGGGCTTTCACGTACTTTTCCTCGTACCGCGTGGAGAAGATATTTAAAGTGGCTTTCTTCCTGGCTTCTAATATAAACGGGATATTCTGCAGTAAAAGAGGCCTGGATATGACGAAGAAGGAGTTTGACCGTTTTCTTCTCTTTGTACAGAATACGGCTGCACTTAGCAAGAATAAGTTTATGATCCTGATGGACGTTATTTCGTGCCTGAATCAGGAAATTCTTGCAGAATTTGTATACGGGATCGTGAAGGGGAGTATTTCCGTCTCTGGGATGCAGAAAGACCTTCTGGATAAGTACGGAAAGGAAAGTGCAGGGGAAATAGAGGCGTACAAAAAGGCGCATCCCTTCTGCCTTCTGAGCAAGTTCACTCCCCGGATAGTCTTCATCCACCAGCAGGCAGAGAAGTCCCTGAACGAGCTGAAAAAAGAAAACTCGTACCTGAAGGAAAATATTGAGACGCTTTTGTGCGACCTAAAATATGCGAACTCTTCAGAGCTCATCGGGCAGCTCAAGAGAGACATCGCAGAGAAGGACGAGCAGATCCGGAGGATGGAGGCACGCAAATGAGAGAGTCTGCAGGAGAACAGCTGCATTACAGACGGTATCTGCTAAGTATTCAGGGATAGCCAGATTTCTGCGAGTACCCTGAAAAATCAGAACCTGAAAAATAAATGTATTCTGTGCTTTATTTATTCTCACGATATGGACTCTGCCATACGCGCTCTCTCCTTCTGGGTCAAGTCCATGATAATGCGCGGCCTAATAATAAGCTTTCCCCTTTTCATTCCGTTCCTTCTATCTGGGATCCCCTCTCCCTCTACTAAGATATCTCCTCCGTTATTCCCTATCATGGAATCCGTTATTTTTATGTGATTTCCCCAGAGGCCAGGAACAGTCCGAGCGAATCCCCGCAGGTACTGCTTGATGGAAAGGTCAAACTCATACACGATGTCACTCTCTGCCCGTTTGAAGAGTGGATGCGGTTTCTCCGTTAGAATTACAACTACGTCAGTGCCCCTCCCGAACCTGTCGTAGTCTCCGGCGTTCTTATACGTTATTTTAGTCCCGTATTTGTATCCTGGCTGTATATTTACGCTGAGTTCTACCGTCTCCCGAGCCATCGAGATAGAAGTTCTCTTTATCCGCAGGTTTCGGATAGAGCCCGTGCAAATCTCCTCAAGAGAGACTGCAAGCATGTACTCGAAGATCCCATTTTCCGGAGACTTCTCGCGCGACCCCCCAAAGATCCCGTCTGACCCGTGCATTTCACTGAAGAAGGAATGCCCCGCCCCAAACTCCGCGGAGTCGTAGGCGTTCGAACCTGAAAATGAAAAACCTGAAAAGAAGTCAGAAAATCCAGCATATCCGTGGCTGGACCGTGCCCTTTGGTTCCCCATTTCCTCCTGCGTCATTCCCGTGAGGTCGTAGGACGCTCTCTGGTCCTTATCCGTGAGAACTTCGTACGCACTGTTCAGCTCTTTGAACTTGTCCTGCATCTGCTTCTTCTCAGCCTCGGATTTCCCCGTGTGCATATCAGGATGGTACTTTCTGGCTAATTTCTTGTATGCTGAGCGTATTTCACTATCTGTTGCTCCCTTGCTTACCCCCAGAACTTCGTAGAGTGTTTGCTTCTTCGGCATTCCATTTGCATTTTCAAATTGTTTTATTTTTTCTGCCTTCTGGAAATTTCCAATGACGAAGGAGGCTTCATTAAAGGATTTCAGCAGAAACGAGGCAGAATTCGTGCAGAGACTCACGGAAGGACAGGTCAGCAACTCCGAGATCCTGAGAATATGCGAGCAGGCAATGGACGTATTTGCATCTGAGCCACTTCTCCTGGAACTGTCGTCAGATATCACCGTAGTTGGGGATATCCACGGGCAGTTCTTCGACCTCTTGAAGATCCTTGCAGTAGCTCCCTCTGAGCAGTACCTTTTCCTGGGGGATTTCGTCGATAGAGGAGCAAATTCCATGGAGACGATCGTCCTTCTCCTCTACATGAAGGGGAAGTACCCCGAGAAAGTCTGGATACTCCGGGGGAATCACGAGTCGATGAAAACCTCTTCAAACTACGGGTTTATGGACGAGTGCGTGAGGATGCACAGGTCGAAGCTTCTCTGGTACAAGATATGCCAAGTTTTTGAGTTTATGCCGATCTGCGGGATCATCGACCGGAAGATATTCGCAGTGCACGCAGGAATTAGCCCGGAGTTGCGGCTGGAGGAGCTGAACGAAATAGTCCGGGTGGGGGATGTCCCGAATAAGGGAGTCCTGGCGGATCTCCTGTGGAGTGACCCGAAGGAGGAGACGGATGGATTCTCCCCGAGCAGCAGAGGAGTCGGGTACTACTTCGGGGAGAGTGAAGTCAACAAATTCCTCGAGAGTGCGCGCCTGGAGAAGATCATACGGTCTCACCAGCTCGTGGAGGACGGGTGGAAGGAGGAGTTTGACGGGAAAGTGATCACGATTTGGAGTGCTCCGAACTACTGCTATAGATGCATGAACAAGGCAGCAGTTGCAAAGATCACGAAAGAGGGCGTGGAGTACTGCGAGGTTCCCGTCTCAGAGCAGCAGAGGAGGGAGACAAAGCCTCTGCAGTACTTCCTGTAGAGAGGGCGTAAGGCCGTGTATAGGGGCTGGAAGAGTTTCTGGCTAAATTTTGGTCGATTCACGCTATTAAATAGGCGTTAGAATTATATATTGGCTCATGCTATTAAAAACCGTTGGATCTATTGATGTATTCAGGCTCAGGCTAATCAGGTTATTAGAAAAGGCGTTAGATATATAGATTGATTCATGCTATTAAAAACCGTTAGATATATAAATTGATTCGGGTTCATGTTATATTCATTTTATGGTCATGCTATTAAAAACCGTTGGAATTGTTGTCTTCGAAAGCATAGTTACTCGTAAATGGTTGTTGCTTGGGTGATGAATTGGCATTTGTTTGACAACAGTTATAAACAAGAACGAATTAAATGCACAGATTTAAGCAGAATGAGAAAAAATAAAGGCCGTAAATTTTACTTATTACTTCCCGGATTGCAGCTTAGCATTATAACTTTTATGCACTGCCATCATTAAAACGAAAAAGCCAGCCGACATGATTAGCCACATCCCGAGGTTAAAACACCGTATTCGCCGCTTATAGGTCCTCCCGATGCGTCTTCTGGCTTCGGCAGCTTCTTCTCTACTAAGGCGGCCTTCTTCCATGTCCATAACCGTTGAACTGAGTAAAGTTCCTGTTTCGTTTCTGGTGGGCGCAGTCTGCTCGGAAACGTTTTCATGGCTTCCATTCTGATTGCTTACTTCTTGTTCTACTATTGTCTGTGTGCTTGTAACAGTGTTCATTTCAACAGGGTTCCTAATTAAAAAGGAAAAATTAAATGATGGTGCAACCGCTGAAAATTAAAATATCCTAAATCCAGGGCAATAGGCGCTGTAATGGGGAAATGCGTGATTTTTCACATCGAGAGACTTTTTCTCTTTGAGCATCGTTTTCGTGTTTGCGCATGAAAAACGTCTTTAGAGTGCGTAAAAACAGATTTTAATGGGGTTTTGCAGGGGTGGGTTTGCTCAATTGTTTTTGGATGTCTGGATGCCTTTTTGGAAAAAACGGAATTTCCCGAGGTTTTCAGAGCTATGCTTGTGCCATAACCCGGGCATATTTGCTTCTGAATCTATGCTAGTTCCAGTAAAGATTTATTAGCCTTTGGAGCCTTGCCTTCAATTATCGATAGATTTAATGCTATGAGTTGTAATACGGGAAGTGCCAAGTGAAATTCACGCCCTTTATTCTTTTTCGACCTGCTTAAATGCTTATGCATTTAATTTATCCTTGTTTATAGCTGCTGTCAAACAAACATTCATTTGTCTCCAAAACAATAACCAATCACGAGAAACTATGCTTTCAGCATACAACATTCATGTTATTAGAATAGTCGTTAAAATTGTTATATGCTGAAGGCATAGTTGCTCGTAAATGGTTATTGTTTAATAGAGCCTAATTGAAAGGTCATTGCAATTCGGGGTTATTATGGGACAAATTAAATATTCTCTGTCTAAGCACTCCAATAAACAATAAAGGCCGTGAATTTCACTAGCACTTTCTGTATTACAACTTGGTCCTATAAACTTGAGCCGCTGCCATGAACAAAATAAAAGAACCAGTCGCCAGGACTAACCAGAGCCCGACATCAAAAATAGCTTTCATCAGCTTACCACACATTCTAGTACGTCTTCCTCTGGTATATACGCCTTCAACATTAACGATTCTGGATGTTTCTATGTCCACAACCGTTGAATGGAGTAAAGTTTCTGTTTCGTTTGTGGCGAGCGCAGTCTTCTCGGAAACGTTTTTATGGTTTCCATTTTGATTGCTTACTTCTTGTTCTACTATTGTCTGTGTGCTTGTAACAGTATTCATTTCAACAGGGATCCGAATTAAAAAGGAAAAATTAAATGATGATGCAACCGCTGAAAATTAAAATTGTGGTGAATTATTGGAATTCCCACAAACAAAAAAAACTGGAGACGGCGACCATCACTTGATTGAATTTCACACGATCTGAAACATAAATTTGATTAGTGCTCGCTAAAAGTATAAAAACGCGACACGATGTTAATTTTAGAGAGCAGAAGAAAATGGCAAGAAATTCGAAGATTCAAAAATCAAGTCAAGCAAAGGTCGACCACCGGGATTCTCCAAAGATTAATAAATATTTAGTGGAGCTTGTATTAGCCCACAGCCATAATCAAACCCGGATTTACAACAAAAATATCCTAAATACAGGGCGGCAGGTTCTGTAATGGGACACTGCGTGATTTTTCACATCAAGAGACTTTTTCTCCTTAAGCATTTTTTGTGTTTGCGCATGAAAAACATCTTTAGAGTGCGCAAAAACGGATTTTGATGGGGTTTACTCAATTGTTTTTGGATGTCCGGATGCCTTTTTAGAAAACACGGGATTTCCCGAGGTTTTCAGAGCTATGAGCGCATTAATGGTTGTAATACAGGAATGAGTCATGCGAAACATTGTCCTTTTTTTCGACCTGCTTAAATAGACATTATTTTAATTTATTTCCTAAAGTCTAACTTATATCGACTCCTTAACTAGCCCTATTAAGCAATAACCAACTACGAGCAACTATGCTTTCAGCATGCAACAAGGCCGTGAATTTCACTAGCACTTCCCGTATTACATCTTAACCATAGAACTTTTACCCAGTACCATGAGTAAAACGAAAAAACAAACCAACATGCCTGACCAGAGCCCGCATTTAAAACCCCTTCTCATCTGAGCAGCCCTCTCTCTAGCACGCCTGCTGGCAGCTGCCCTTTCAGCATCACTGATGTTGGATGTTTCCATGTCCACAACCATTGAATGGAGTAAAGTTCCTGTTTCGTTTCTGGTGGGCGCAGTCTGCTCGGAAACGTTTTTATGGTTTCCATTCTGATTGCCTAATTCTTGTTCTACTATTGTCTGTGTGCTTGTAACAGTGTTCATTTCAACAGGGATCCGTAATTAAAAAAGGAAAAACTAAATGATGATGCAACTGCTGAAAATTAAATTATCCTAAATCCAGGGCAATAGGCGCTGTAATGTGGAAATGCGTGATTTTTCACATCGAGAGACTTTTTCTCCTTGAGCATTTTTTGTGTTTGCGCATGAAAAACGTCTTTGTAGTGCGCAAAACCAGATTTTGATGGGGTTTGCTCAGTTGTTTTTTAATGTCCAGATGCCTTTTTGGAAAAGACGGGATTTCCCAAGATTTTCAGAGCTATGAGCACATTAATTTCCGTGGGCAAAAGCGGCATCTGTTCAGGGCGTGCAATGCTTGTGCCATAAATCCGGGCATATTTGCTTCTGAATCTATGCTAGTTCCAGTAAAGATTTATTAGCCTTTGGAGCTCCGGCTTTCGATCATCGATAGACTTAATGCTATGTTCATAGTTGTAATACTGGAAGTAGTCATGTGAAACAGTGTCGTTTATTCATTTTCGACCTGCTTAAACACTTATGTATTTAATTTATCCTTGTTTATAATGTGCTGTCAAACAAACATTCATTTGTGTCTAAACAATAACCAATTACGAGCAACTATGCTTTCATCATACAATACATACGATTATAAGACTCGTTAGATCTATTGATCTATAGATTGATTTATGTTATTCATATATTTGTGGTATATTTGTGGTATATCCATGTATTGGAAGATTAAAATTCTGTCGACTGGATAAGTTTCACTTTATTGTGCAGGTTCTTCCTGCCTTTCCTTCAAAATTTCTGCATTCTCTCTATCAGTTGCCGGCTCTAGTCGTCTTTTGTCTGTATGACCATCCTCTGGATCTCTCCCTTGACTTCCGCTCTTTCCATAATTCTCTCTTCGATGGTCCCTGCAGTGATCAGCCTGTACACGGTCACCTGCTTCGTCTGGCCAAGTCTGTGGGCTCTATCCATCGCCTGCTGATCTGCCGTGGGATTCCAGTCGCTGTCGTAGAATATAACGGTATCTGCTGCCGTGAGGTTTATCCCCAGACCTCCTGCCCGCGTGCTCAGGAGGAAGATGAACTTATCGCTGCTGGACTGCCAGTCCCGTACGAGCTCCTTCCTATTCGAAATTCTGCTGCTCCCATCCAGGCGCAGGTACGAGTAATTTCTAACGGTCAAATACTCTTCAAAAAGATCGATCATCTTCGTCATCTGGAAGTACATCAGGACGCGGTGACCCTCCTCCTTCAACTTCGGGAGCAAACTGTCCAAAATAACGAGTTTCCCGCAGTCGCTCACAAACCTCTCCATGGAGGGAACGTATACGGGCGGCTGCCGCAGACTCTCAGAAATCTCCAACGGAATCTTCCCTCCGTGTATGTACGCTGGCGATACAAGAACCTTCTTAGGAGGCAAGCACCTAGGAACAACTATCTCACTCAAGGCAATAAAATCAGTCTTTTTTATCCGTTTGATCTTTTCAGGTTCTACTCTGAAAATATCTGAAATCCGTTTTTCAGGCACCCTAAGCCCCACCGGAGCCCACTTCTCCACGAGTATCTCCTCATTCACGATCTTCGGAATGTACGCCTCCGAAACAGGCTGGCTCCACCCGGAAGAGACCTCCCTCTTCTCAAAAAGGTCCGGGTGATTGCAGACCTTCCGAAACTGCATGACCAAATTCATCAGCCCCTCAATCCCCTCAATCCCGTCGGGTATCCCCCGATCCAAAAACGTCGCCATCGGAGCCCGTGCGCGAATTCCCTCGTACAACTTCCTCTGCTTCGGACTCATCTCGCAGACTATCGTCTTCTCCACCTTCATCCCCAGCTCATCTGCGACGTCTTTCTTCTCCCTCCGCAGCATAAACGGCTGCAAAACCATCCGAAGCCTCGCCGCCTCCGTGACACTGTCCCCGTCCTCGATCCTAAACCACTCCGAGAACTCCCCGTGAGAGTCAAAAAGCGTTGGCATAATAAAGTGCAGGAGAGCCCACAACTCCTGCAGCGTATTCTGTATCGGTGTCCCCGTGAGAAGAAGCCTACTCCTCGCCTTGAACGAGAGAAGAGTCTTCCACCGCGTGCTACTGCTGCTCTTTATCGCCTGTGCCTCGTCCAAAATCATGTACTGCCACTTTACCTTGCTGAAGTACTTCTCATCGCTCACTGCAAGCTGGTACGACGTAATCACCACGTGAAATGGGGAGTCCTCCCTCTGCAGTTTCCTCTGCTGCCAGGACCTCCGCAGGGCCTTTCTCTCTGCAACTGTCCCCCAGTAGGAGACGACCTTAAACGCAGGGACGAACTTCGCAAATTCCTGCTCCCAATTATGGAGGGTTGATGCTGGGGTAATGATCAAAAATGGCCCCCAAATGCCCTCATTCTCTGCGAGGTGTGCGAGGAAGGAGATTCCCTGGACCGTTTTCCCCAGGCCCATCTCATCTGCGAGCATCCCATTTATCCCCTGATCGTACAGGCTGACCAGCCATTCAAGTCCCCTTTTCTGGTAGTCCTTCAGCGTGCACTGGAGCATCCCCGGGACAGAAACTGTCTCGGAAATGGGGAGAGTCGAATTATTGTAGACGGTTTGTCCGCCTGACCCTGGAGCATCGTACTCCATAACTGCCTGTCTGTGCCTCTCCGCTGCCTTCTGTGCGATTATTGCCTCTGGAGTCTCCTCCTCCGGGCGTCCCTTCTTCCCGAGGATAAAGTGGGAGAAAAGCTCTGTCTGCGTGATCAAAAAGTTAAGCTTTTTCTCCTGGCGCTGCTCCTCCCGCATCTCCTCCTCCTTCTTTCTCCGGTCGTAGTCCTCCTTCTCCTCCTTCCGCCTCTTCTCTCGCGTGTTTCTCTCGGCCCTTTTGAAGAATCCCTGCAGCTCCTTCGTGACTCTCTTCCCCTTGAGGGAGGGATTTGTCTTTGACGTTTTTGTGAGGGCTCTCTTCAGCTCTCGCTGGCATATTGTGCTGATCTTCTTGTGTTGTGCCTGCTTTGCTGCGATGTTCTGCACGAGGACTTTGTGCACCTTCGGAACTGCCTTCTTGCAGAGGTCCTCGTAGACCTTCCGCGTTTCCTCCTCGATGGAGATCTGGTCGCTTGCTGACTTCTGGGACTTTATCCCCTCGAGAATTTTGGCTCTTCCGCTTCCTGCGATGTAGTTGTCCATCCTCGGGTACGGGAGAGCGTCCACGCACAGGCCCAGCGCGGAGAAAGTCTTTTTTGCTTGGTCAAATCCCCGGCGTATTTTCCTTTCGATCACGCACATTCTTTGTTTTCGTATGCTCCTGTGAATCTCTATCTGATACTGCACGATGCTATCGGACACATCCCTCTCGTGCACAGCCATACTCAAACAAAAATTAAAATGCATAAAAGCAGAGGAAAAGCACGGAGAATTCTGCTAGGCTGTAGAGTGCCGTAGTAATAGAGTAAAGTGCGAGTGGAAGCATAGTCACTCGTAGGCGGGTGCTGTTAGATCGCATACGGGATAAACAGATTTCTACTTTGCCCAAAGATGCATTCGGGTTTAGCTATACGCAGGTGAGAAAGAGTGGAGGCAGTCTCTCTTCTTTCTTTCTCAATTTGCTAGCTCGTAAGTGCCAGAATAAAAAATACTGTTCTATGCTGAAATCAGCTACTTGGAATGGGCTATTGCTTATATGGGCAGATTCAAGAGGCTGCATACCTTGGGATTAAGGGATAGAGTAAGCACACAGGTATATGGGCAGATTCATGTAAGCCTGAAGTGGGATATTGCAGAGAGTGGATATAGAAAAAAGGCATAGACTCAGACAGGGAAGACAAATCAGTAGATTCTAACTCTATATACCAAAATTGAAAAAATGAAGGCTGCAATAGTGGAAGTTCTAGTGAAAATTACGGCCTTTTTAGAGCTGCTTAAATTTGTGTGTTTATGTGGTGAATTATTGGAACTCCCACAAAATTAGATCATGACTTGGAAATAATCAATAAGATGTGAAACATGAAATTGTTAGTGAGCATTAAAGAGGTAAATACACAAATACGCGAGACGATTTTAAAAAGAGAAATAAAAAACAGAAGTAATGTCAAAGAATTCTAAACATCGAACAGTACGACATTCAATGGTCGACATTTGTAATTCTCCAAGGGCTAATAAATTTTTATTTGTGCTTGTCTTGGACCAAAGTCAACACTTAAACCGGATTTTCGACATATTTAATTCGTCCTTGTTTATAGCTTCTGCCAAACAAATGCCAATTCACCACCAAACAGTAACTATTTACGAGTAACTATGCCTTCAGCATATAACAGCCTGTTATCACGTATTCAGCGCCCTGTATTCGGGGTATACGCACCGCTAGGAGTAACTGCTTTCGCGTGGAAGAATTCCAGCGCATAAATACGGTAGATGGGGAATTTCCTGGAGTTTTATCAGGTTTCAGGTACTGCAATTTTTATGGGATTTTTATTGGTTTAATTATGTCTGGAATCCGCTGCTCTCACTCTCGTAGTAACTGTACTCACTCTGCAGCCACCTGTACTTCTTCTTGAGCCTGTGGAGTCTGTGGAGAAGGGCTGCTTTCTCGTTGAGTTTGCCCTGGAGAGAGACTAAGTCCTTCTCTATCTCGCTCTCCTGCCGGGAAATTGCCTCGAATTTTCCGTTGAGTTCTGCAAGTTGCAATTTCAGAGACTCCAGGGCATTTTCAACGGCATTTATCTCTTTGTGCGTTAAGTATATCGACTTCTCTGTGAGTTTCCTGTCGCTTTTCAGGGTCTTCAGCTTTATCTTTCTCGTTCTGATCTTCGACCGAGTCTGGTCGTACTTGTCCTGCTCCTTCTTTATCCGGTCCGTCTCCAGGAGAAGACCCTCTATCCGCCTGTCGATCGGAGCGTAGACTCTCCTCACAGGGACTCGCCCCAAGTCCACTGTAAAAGGCTCCTCCTCCACGTGCACGACTTTCCTCGGGGTAGAACCGCCTATACTCGCTCTTTCCACGGGCTCGAACCTTCTCTCCGTATATTTCCGAGTCTCCACGTACCCGTCTGGAGGGGCAGGGAGAGAAGCCTTCTTACTGCGTATCTTCCTGGAAATGTGGTCTATCTTGTTGTTTGTGCTATCTATCGTTATGTATCCGTGCTTCTCTGGGGCATCGATATCGTCCAGAAGGACTATTTTAGCCAGAGTCTGGACTGTCCCCATAAGCAGTGCCCTCCACATCCCGTGCATTGCAATATCTGAGGAAGGCCTTTTCTAATAGCCGTTTCACCTTTGAAACACTAACCCTAAAACCTTCAAAAGAGAGCTCACAAGAAAGAGCTCATAAGGAGAATGAAGAATGAAGAATGAATTTTACCTGAATGATCTTTTCAGGAACTTTTAAAAAGAGAAAGATCTTTTCGAGAACTTTTAAAAAGAGAAAAGGCGTTACCTGAAAGATCTGTTAAAAGAGAATGATCTTTTCAGGGAGTTTTAAAAGAGCAAACTTTGCCCTAATACCTTTTAAAAGAGAATGATCTTTTCGGGACTTTCAAAAAGAGAATGATCTTTTCAAAAACCTTTCAAAAGAGCAAAGGCGTTACCTGAAACCCTTCAAGATCTTTTAAAAATCTTTTCGAGAACATTCAAAGAGAAAACTTCACTCGAACACTCTTTAACCCCCTCATGCCCCTTCAACCCCTTCACTCCTCAACTGCGACTCCAGCACGTACTTTCCCACGGCCATGAGAATGTGCCCTGCGGAGAGAACAGGCCACTTCGATGAAACAAAGCAAAGTGTCGAATTATTCGCTGAGTTGCAGAGGAGGAAGTCGCTGAGCCGCTTTTCTCCTCCCGGGCGTATTATTATGTCGAACTTCTCTGGAGTCCCATCCCCTCTCCCGCTTACGTACTCGTACAGGGAGGAATACGCGAGAAATAAATAGCAGTTTTTCTTCTGGGGAGTACTCCGTATGCGGAGAAGGACTGGCTGCATCTCTGAAGGCATTGCAGAGATATCCCCAACTACTCCCAGGGCGTCTAGAAAGGCCTTTTTATCCGGAGAATTCTCTGCCTTCTCCAGACCTCTCCTGAGAATCCCCATTATATCGGACACTTCCTCCTCCGAGCGAGAAAAGTTCTTCATCCCGAAGGCAAAGAAGCCCACACTCCTGCACTTGGCCCTTTTCATGCACTCTAGGATGCTGTATACGTGGGCATATCCCATCTCATGCCCTGCCTTCTTCGAGATACTCGCAGACTTTGCATACCTTCTGTTTCCGTCCATTATTATAGCTATGGAGAGACCCGGGGGAGTAATTGCTTCGCTGAGCCTCCTAATTAGGAAGTTTACCACGGGAGATGCAATAAATATCCATTTCATGTGGATGCATGCGAATTCGTACGCTGCATTGATTGTGCTATTTTCCAGCAGAAAATCAACTAGATCTAAAAGCGTAACCCGCACTTTCCTGCTGAGTCTTTTCATAAATATTATGAAAAAGTTCAATATAAAATGAGAGTGGAAGCACCGGGAGAGACGGGGAGTCGGAGGACTCGGGATATTGGGGATCTGTCCTGGTACATCCGCAGGATTGGGAGGAATGAGGGGGTTTTCCTGCAGTGTATAGTCTCGGAGATAGGGTTTATTCCCTCGTACGGAGTGAAGGAGGGAGAAATTTCAACGGTTTTAACGGTGAAAACTTCCCCTGGGGAGAGTATTGCCTTTCTCTTCGACGGGAGGCCTGTTTGCAGGAAAGGGTCATTCGACCATTTTGACGCTGGACTCTCCGTATACACAGTCCACCTTCTGTTTAAACACTAGAAGGAAAGAGCGAAGATTCCACTGTGAGTTCAGGTATTTGGCGAGTGAACTGATAGCATAAAAAGTGAAATCTATTCGGGGTTATTCGGGGTTTTAACTGATTTTGAGTTTATTGAGTAATTTCCTGTATACATTCAGGGCATAAAGCACGGGGATAAAGGGTAGAAGCACACTCCAGGAATGTCAAAATATCCGCGGAATCTTTGGGGCTCTCCGCGCTCTTCCCTGGAGTTTCTGCTGAATACTGTCTTCCTGCCGTATTTCTCCCAGCCCGAATAAACGTTCTGAGTTTTTTCTGGACGGGTTATTCTGGGTATTTCTCCGTCTTATTTTGCTGTTTCCGCCTGGGAGCAATTAAGCATTTATGTGGGGAGAACAAAAATTTTACAGAGGCAATGGAGAACGAGACGGAAGAGAGAAGCCCTCCCCAGTACATCCCAAGCGCAGCCTCCCGAGACTACATAATGAGAATACTCAGCCCAGAGCAGAGAAAGAAGGAGATCTCAGTAAATACCGTGGAAATAGAGGAGAAAACCAAAGAGCTCGAATCCCTTATGCTGAAGGGAAGCGTAGACGTCCTGAAGGACTTGGACAGACTCCCCCACGTGATCGAGGGAATGAAAACTTTCAATAAAAAAATAGACGAGGCAGAAGAGCAAATACTCGCTACAAGCCTCCAGAAGAGCGAGACAAAAAAGTCCCTGCAGGAAATAAAAAGAATAAAAGAGCGAGTAAAAGACTCAATCTCCGGAATAAAGCAGATAAAGATCCTAGTGGAGACTACGCAGAATCTATCGAGAGTCTCCAACAAGGGAATGGTGCAGATAGAGAGACTCACTGCAAGGAGGGAGGAAATTTCCGAGGAGGATGCAAGAACTGTTTTCCTGTGGGTTTGTGCGTATAAGAAGCTCTCCGCCCTCGTTCGGCACTTCTCAGACTTCTCCTTCTGCCAGAGAGTGCAGGAAGTCCTGGGGCAGAGCGAAAAAAGGCTTCTGATCGTGGCGAATGTGATGATCCAGTGGTGGATCTGCGAAGTCGTCGCAGGAATCCCAGAAATAGCCGAGCAAAAAGAAGCCGGGAGAAAGGAGAGTGAAATTCCCGCGGAAGTTCTCGCCCCGAGGAAGTTCGCCCGCAGGAATAAGGAGTTTCTCCACATAGGGAAGTACATATACGAGGAGCTGGACAGAGGCGAAGAATTCGCAGAGTACGTGAACAATGCCAGGCGAAGAGAGATGCTGAAGCTGTGCAGGACCCAGATGGAGCAGTACAACCCGCGGGATAAGCTGCCGATCATCCTCCGGATCTTCTCGGAGTTTCTAGAGGCAGATGCAGAGATAAAGCCGTGCCTCGTGCAGAGTCTCGATCCTGCGGAGGAGGAGTACGATGCAGCACTCGTGAAGAAGTTGGAGAGTGTTATTTCCTCCGTCCCTGGGGAGTACGTGGACGATCTCTTCGTATTCAGGCGGATAAAGCACTTTTTTGTCTCAGTTCAGGCACGATCTGAGACGCATTTTCGGGGGCTTTCAGACCTTCTTATACAGACAGCGTATAAGTGCATAGAGAGTGACTGCGTGGGAGCCCGGCAGAAGGTGAAGGGAATCCTCCAGGAGAAGGCAGGGCTTCGGGAGACCCTTTTCGCAGTGGCTTCGGAGATTCGGAGATTCTTCAAGGAGTCGAGGGAGCTTATTCACGAGGTGGAGCAGGCAGAGAACGAATTGGACGACATTATCCTGAAGTTCACGAATTCGATCGTAGAGCCTGTTTCGGAGGCTGTGCGAAATGCTCCGCTGCAGGATGCGATGAAAGTGCAGGGATTTGCCTCGGACCTCCTGGAGAGCATAAAGAAGGAGCTTGTAGAGCACAGGCACAGCATCTCCACGGGGGCACTTCTTCTGAAGCTTCCTGAGCTCAGGAAAATAACGGATCACGAGCAGGCAGCGATTAAAAGGGCGGAGAACTCCCTCCAGGGAAGGATAGAGGAAATTTCCAGGGGATTTTTGGGGAAGCTCAGGAACTTATCGGAGGAAGATGCCGTGTCGATAGATCCGGATAGAGTTTCGCAGGCACTGGAGGAGCATAAGGACAGAGTCCCCGCGGGATTCCTGCAGAGGCAGTTGGACTCCGTCCTGGAGGCAGTTTTGGAGGGTATTTCCGCCCTGAAAGTGTACAGGCAGATGGACGCCCTGGAGAATGACTTTGCCGTTCTCTACAAGTCCGTGCAGTACCTCGACCTGGAGAGTCCCACCGCAAAGCGCATCCTGAAGCTCTTCACGGAGATAGATTGCCTGCGGAAGAGGCAGAAGAAGAGTCCCTCCGACAGAATTGGGAAAGACCTCGATGATCTTGTGGAAAGATACTCTGCGTGAGGGAGAAAGGCCGTGGGAAAATATCGAGTGTTCTGAAACTGTAGAATATCCAGAATAAAAGCAGAGTTTGTCTCTATAAAAGCCTTCATTTTGGGGAAATATGCACTGGTTCTTTTTTTTATTTCACTTTGAAATGACCCGTATCAAATCTACCTCTACGTGGACACTTTCTTTCTTCTGGAACTTGTACGTTTTTTTGAGCTCGAAAAGCATCTTTGAAAGGACCGTTATTCTGCCCGCGTACTTCTTCTGGAAGTACTCTCGCGTGCTGGTTTTGTGCATAGAGTAGACGACATCGGCGATGCTAAGGGCTTTCTCCAGGAATAGTGCGTCTATTCCGCTGTTGCTTTTTGTGCCAAAAGGAGGGTTTATCACTGCAGTATCGTGCCTCCCAACCCCGGAGAAGTCGTCCCCGGAGACGTCCAGGCGTAAAAAGCGGAATTTTCCCTCCCCTGGGAGTCCCTGCAGGTTTTTTCTGTACGTCTCCTCCAGGGCCCCGTCAATATCCACGCCCGTGACTCTGGAAGCTCCGTGGAGGAGAACAGCAGCGCTTAGCATGCCCGTCCCACAGCCTAAATCGAGCACTTTCTTCCCAGAAATGTCGTCATTTTCAACGGCCATAACGTGGGCGACAGAACACGCCAGCTCCGAGGGCGTCATGTACTGCTCGTACCTGATTTTTGGCGACGCAAACCCTTCAATCCCGTCCAGCTCCCACTTCACGTGCTTCAGCTTCATTTCTGGAAAATATTTTCCCTTTAAATTTTCTGGTGACTTTTTTCCAAATTTCCCAATACTTTCCCAGCGCAGCGACCGTAGCTGGAATATCATCGGAAAAACTCTCCTGCTTCTCTCTTGGCCTGCCCAAACAGACAGTATTTAACTTGCTCTTTAGGGGTAAAGCAAAAAGGTATTTATCCGTTGTGCGGATTAAACAATAACCATTTACGAGTAAATATAAACGTGCTGAAAGCCTAGAACACTACAGAAACCTTCACTTTAGAGAGAAGCTTTTGGAAGAGCGTTCCCAGTTTTCTTTTTTCTTTTTATTTTTTATTTTTTATTTTTGCAAATTTTTCAAAGAGTCCCAAAACCCGAATTTTCAGCACGAAACATCTGTGGGCATAGGAAATTAAACAATAAATCCAAATAGTTATTCGTATAACACTAGCCAGCACTGAAAAATAGTAAGGCACTCCACAGCAGTAAATCTCCACTAGAATCTGGCTCTAGATACAGGCAGTCCCCTGCATATCTACAGCAATTCCCAACTTCTTCGGAGTCTTCGCTCTTTCTGTGAAGGACCCTGATTATCAACCGATCCCTTCTGCTCTTTTCAGAGGGAACTATCTTTCTCTCGCGTAAATCTCTCTCTGGATGCTGTCTTTTATAGATGCCTTCGTGCACGGACTGAGTCTCTTGATTTCCGCCTGCTTCGTATACACTTGCTCCATCAGACTTCCCCTGGGATGGCAGGAATTGCTTACTCCGTCGTGCTTTGCTCCGAGTAAGTGGGCTAGTTCGTGGGCCATTGTCTCGCCTATTTCCTTCGGAGTATCCTGCGGGGTTATCGTGCAAATAGCAATTGGGCTTCCCCTGAAGAGTCCGCCCTCTATTGACGCCCCGTGGACTTTCGGACTCTCTTCCAAGTGGAGGAAAAACATCGCCTGATTCCTGCCTGAAAAATTCTTTTTTTCCGTTATTCCTTCTGCTACCGTCTGAAGGGCGTTGAAAAGTGCAATTCCTTCTATCTCCTGGGTATCATCCGAGTATATCTCTTTGGGCCTTTCCTCTCCCCTGGTTTCAGGTGCGTATCTGACTTCAGTGCACTCTACGCGCACATTCAGGCCACTCTCCGCGTATATCCTCTGGAATATTTCAACTGCCTGCGTGACCTTCCACTCGGGGATCTTCAGAGTCTCCACAATAACCCGAATTTTCAGAGGAAAAACTTCCCCATTCACTCGGGGTTTTCCAACAGAGGACCTGCACATATGCGCATACATTAGCCCTGCAAGCACCCAGAGCACGTTTTGCATGTTTGTTTGTTGTTTATTCGGGAAAATAAGGCATCATCCTAGAAAAGAGCCCAAACAGATAGGTATATCTGAATAATAACCCGAATAATTTCAGAGTGTTCAGATGCTTAAAATAAGTTAGCAATTTGCAAGGATCTTTTATTTTTATAATTTATACTAGCATTTTATGCGTGCAGGAGTACCAGTGCACTCTAAAAGCGTCTAGTTTTTTCTTTTTAATATTGAAAGTGTAGACTTTTATTGTAGCGTAGAGGCATCTCAGAAGCTGCTGGAGAAGCGATAAAAATGCCAGGGGAAGAGAAGACGGGTATACGCATAAAAGGCATCGATAAACACTCGCCTCTTCTCAGGCTGTTTTTTGTGTGCGTTTTACACATGCTACAGCCTGTTCCCCTAGATACAGCATCCAGCAGCCCAGAGAAAACACGGGCATATCCCAGAGAGTCCGATCTATCCTCTATCTTTTTCCTCTATCTTTTTACAACATCTTCAGGTTCTCCCTTCTTCTTCCAGAGAAACTCCAGATCCTGCAGATAAAGATTGAAATTCCCAGGAAGAAGACAATCTCCAGCACATCCAGTACGCCTTGAGCACTGAATTCACCCGTGCACCTCCTATTTGGCACACCTCTAACAATCTCGTATGTAAAACGCATTTCCAAACACACGGTTATAACCAACAGGTTTTCTGGAGATGTTTTTCCAGTGAAACACTATTTGGAGGCTACTATTTCAAGTAAAATTTTTTGTGAGTGAATGTCTGAGAGTTCTGCAATGGACATAACAAAAGAGGAAGAAGACACTTTTCTTTTTTATTATCAGATAAAGATGCTTGGCCTGTGCGACCACATGAACATCCCCGTTCAGATACAAAGTACTGCAATAACGTACTTTAAGGTTCTATTCAGTAAAAGACGGGTTTTCCAGTACGACATGAAGAACTTTGTGGTTGCCTGCATTCTCCTGGCGATGAAGGTGGAGAATACCTTTACAACGGCAGCCCGCATAAAAGAGCAGCTGAGCTTTGCGGATGTGAAGCTCCTCGCGGAGTACGAGCTGGAGATATGCAATGCCCTGAAGTTCAACCTGCACGTAGCATCTCCGCACTTGCGCCTTCTTGGGCTCTTTCTCCTCCTGCGGAACAAGGAGAGAGTCGCAGCAGAAGCGGAGAAGCACGTCCAGACGCAGGAAATTTCTGAGGCAGATAAAGTCCTGGAGTGGGACCAGGCCGTAGAGAATCTGAGGACTCTGATGCTTCTAGAGGACTATCATACGCTGGACCTTAATGAAGTCGCGATAGCTTCTCTCCCCGTCTCTCCGCTGCAACTCCGGGGGTTCTTCATGGAGGAAACCCTCGAGTCCGTGAAGCATCTGAAGAAAAAGATGAAAAGAAAAGAGCCCCCCTCCTCCGAGCAAATAGAGAGAATAGGCAGGAAGATCAAGCAGATCCAGCAAAGGTATAAGATATAGGCATTTATTGCAGCAATCTTAGAAGTGTTCTCTTGTACTTAGAAGGATCTTCATTCCAACAGACTTCTTTATCTTCCATGTACAGTTTGCCAGATACTCCTCTTTCTCCAAGATACGCTTTTAATTCTTCGAATGAAGAACACTTTCCCATTTGTACGATAGTATTTTTTCCTTCTATTGTCAGCTTAAACACGATAGAATCATCGCCGAGTTCGATTTTTGCCTTATTCTCCACGGGAATGCAGAGGTTTACGGTGCGAGAGTCTCCCGGGCACTTCTCCCTGTACATTTCGCCAGACTTATCCTCGACCTCAACATCGACCAATTCGTCCTGTTTAATATTGAATAAATCACTTGGCACTTCTTTCTTCTTGATGATCTTCTCCATTATCCGCTTTGTCTCGTGGTCGCTCAGGCGGGTGAACTTTCCGTCGATGAGGAATCCGTTCTTGAAGATTGTGAGCTTCCTCCTCTCGACGGGGGAGTCAGACGGGGGATTTTCAGCGTCTTCCTGCATCATTTTGCTGAACTCTTCCGCGTACTTAGACTTTGGCGTCTCGAGAATCTGCCCACTCTGTCCGCCTGCGTACGTCGTTCTGTCCTCGGATCGGTGCTCTTTTATGATTGCAGCGGCCATCTCTGCGTCGTCTCTGGAGAGTTTCAGTGCATTCCTGGCCTGGTTTTCCGTGCACTTCAGGCTCTTCATTAACTCGGCGACTTTCGGGTTTGCTATTTCCCTCACCATAAAAACATAAAAAATATTCGCACGGAATAATAACCCGAATCACGGGAAGGCGCAAAAGACGGGAGAAAAAAGTCTGTCCCCACTCAGCAGGCACGCTCAGGAGCACGGGAGAACCCTCCCAGTAACTTTCCCGAGGGTGCGACCTCGAAAATCCGCAGTCTCCGCGCGAGAACTTCCGCCCACATAAAACCCCCGAAAAAAGCTCTTTCACGCCCTCCCACTCGGGGAGCGCTTAAAACTCCAGGGCACATGCGCACTCCCTGAATCTTCCGCCTGAACACCCAAAAACAAGCCATCTCCAGACTTTTTACACCGTGCGCACAAACTCCTACGGGATGTACGAGACCTGGGAAGCCCCGAATTCCTCGAGGAGAATCAGCCCCCTCGCAACGAGAGAAAGCAGCCTCTTGTGGACGGCTTCTGTCGTGGTTTTGTGGGTCTTCGCTATTTCCTGCAGTAATTCGCTCAGGTACTGCGGAGAATTCCTCTTCAGGGACTTCGATATAGCACTGTCCAGTGCCAGGTTCCCAAGGAGTCTAGCACTACTCGGAGCCTCCTCCCTGCTGGATAGATCGTATTCTGGGAGGAGATTCTCCCATTCGCTTTCTCTATTGAAGTTTTCTCCGGGCGTCAGTTTCTGTGTGCTCTCAGAGAAGGCGAGAATCCCTCCATCTACAAGGGGGCGTATATGGGGCCAGCACATCTTCATTTTACTCTCCACCTCCGAAAGTTCTATCTCAGAATTCTCAAGAATTTTTTGGATTATCCAGTACTGCAGGAGGGAGAGAACTGCCTTTCCTGAGTTTATGCGGATTTCCACGACTGAGAGGCTGTCCATCCACTCTATTTTTACTTTTTTTCTTTTTCTGTCGCTCAAAATTTTTCTCTTTGCCTTTGCTATTTCGGGCACGTCTAAGTCGAGCCTTTGGAGGGGGGAGGGCCATCGGAAGCTGTTCGCGTGTATGAGGGAGACTTTTCCCCCGTTGACTTTCTCAGCCTCTGCAAAGTCGTTTAGGAGGCCCTCTATTCGCCTTCTGAGGGGGTACTTCCAGGTCCCTCTGACTGCTGAGAAGACATTTCTGGCTCTTTTCAGGGATGCTCCGTAAAGGAGTTCATTCACGAGCATAAAGACAAGAGAATTCTCGAAGTAGTTCGTGCTTGAAGCCTCCTCTGCGATGATCCTGAGAAAAGGTCTCTCCTGTCGGATCTTCGGGTGGGCGTCTCTATCCCGCATGAGGCTCTGCATCTTCCTCACCAGGAACCCCGAGTACTCCACAGGTTTTACTCGCACTAAATCTTTTACCTGATTTTTTACGATCTTTCTAACGGTTTTCTTCATTTTTTCAGGCCAGGGCATCCTGCAGATGCGCATAAGTCCCTCGTAAGGACCTCCCTCCCCAGACTCTGCGCACCTCCGCACAGCCTCCCCGAAAACCCCCACGAGATTCCCCCGGGAAACTCCGTCCCTGGCAACTCCCGAGGAAAAAACGGAAGAAACGGCCAAAACATCTCCCCCTGCAAGAAGCCCCAGGAACTCATCCCACGCCACGAGAGAAGATCCCGTTATAATCCTGCTGGTTTCCCTCCTAATTTCTGCTTTCATCCGCGCAGAGAGTCCCCGCGGTCTCCTTCCCACGCCAGGAGCCTCCTCCAAAAATTCCGTTATTTTTTTTCTGGGCTCCCCGTGAAGTTTCAGGTTTTCCGCGCGGGAGACAAAAGCCCTCGCAGCTTCAGCGTACACCCGAACAATCTCAGCCTCAGTCCTCGCACCCTCGCAGATCCCTGCAAGAAGCCGCATCTGCACTCCGAGGGTCTTCTTTCCCACGGACTTTTCTGCCTCCTCCGATCCCCGTATGAAGGATACGACACTCTCCACGACTTTCGAGACTTCTTCCCCCCTCCGGGCACTAGCTAGTCCGAGGATGCCCTGGCGGAAGGCCCTTCTAAGCGGCATATTCTGCACCCTTCTTCTTCTTCCCGGCTGGATATTTAGCGCAGAAAAGAGACTTTCCAGGGATTTAGTCGCCTTTTTCCAGTGGAAGTACGCTTCGCACAGGGAGAGCCTGCTCTTTAGCACACACGTTTTCAGAACTTCGCAAATTTCCTCGAGGATTTTCGGCCTCTCATCCCACGGGATTGCATCGAGTCTGCTGTAAACGTACTTTCTGTCGTACTCTTCTCCATCTGCCTCCTTAAGAACGCACTCCAAGACTCTCTGTAAGTGCAGCATCATTTATTCTGAAAACTAAAAAAATATTATGAGCATCGGGTGGGAGACCAAAAAGCACAAAAAGGTCGACAGGATGAAGGTCCCCGTGAAGGACAATCCGCACGACTTTACGTTCTGGGAGGGGGCAAAGATGCCTGATAGTCCGTCCAGCAGCGAGTCCTTCATAGAGCCAAAGATCCCGCATGTGAGAACGTTTAAAGTTCTCTCCCTCAGCAAAACTGCGAAGTACGACAGAGTAACGGGGGAGAACGGGGAAATCCTGCACATTTTCGGGGACTGGCGACAGGGATCTCCCCGCATAGGGAATACTGTCAGCGTGATCCCGTGTCTCTGCTGCCCCTCAGACGCCTCGGACTTGAGCGAGATCAGCAACGAGAAGAACTACATGATAGTCCACTCGAAGAAGTCCCTTGTAGCAACGAACATAATCGAGTCCCTGGAGTGCGTTAGAAAAGCTATGCTAATGGAGAAAACAGTGCAGTTTAACAGGGCAGTGAGTAAGCCCCTTATATTCGGGGTCATCATACACGAGTGGATCGACATCCTCGTGAAGAACAGGAATACTTCTGTCATGGCAGTTGCCTCTGAGCTTAAAAGCATCATCTGCAGGTACATTTTGCAGTTGCACCGCGTAAATGAGTCTGCAGAAAGCACTTTCTCGGAGATATTCACGTACTTCGGGGCTCTCCGGGAGTTCATCCGCACGCTTTCCTACGAGAGGTCGGAGGAGAGCAAAACTGTCCACAGTCAGCTCCTGCAAATGAAGGGGAAGCCAGATATCGTCCTCGTGAATAGCTCCATCCGGACGGAGATAGAGGTAAAAACAGGAAAAAACCTGTACATCGAAAATATTGCGCAGGTCATTCTGTACGGGTTACTGCAGAAGGAGCAGAGCGGATACGTCTCGCAGAAGCTCTTCCACATGAAGACAAACGCCCTGAAGGAGGTAGAGCTGAAGCACAGTGAAGTCATCCACATCCTGTGCAGGAGGAACAGAATGGTTCGGGAGACGAGAATGCCCCCCAGGAAGGAGATATCCCACTGCGAGATCTGCAACTTAAATGAAACCTGCAAAGTCACCGCGGAGATAGAGGACTCACTCCGTCTCTCCTCGACCGAGGGAGATGCCCCAATGAAGGCCCTGAGGAATGCGGAGTTTACGGATCTCAGCGTATTCGGGTACATCTGGGGGCAGATCCAGGAGGAGGAGGACCTCTCACAGGAGAGCCTGATCCTCGCAGTTGTAGAGACGTGGGATAATAACCACATGAAGATCCACGTGAAAGAAGAGTTTGCAACGGGGCTTTTCTGCAATGACTTCCTGGTGATATACGACAGAGATGCATGCGCCTTCGGGAAGGGTGTAATCACAGCGATAAGCAATGGCTCGATAGAAGTTCACCTGAGAGAGAGACTTATCTACAAACACAACGGAAGAGTTTTTATTTCTAAGGATCCGAACCTGAAAATGTTCGCAGAGTACAGGACTTCTCTCCTTCATCTTTTCTCCTCGGAGAAGGTGAAGAGTATGTGGATGCACACGCCAACACAGGGCCCTGCAAATATCCCCGGGGAGTTCACGGGGGAGTTCCTCCGGATGAACACGGACCAGCAGAAGGCCATGTTCAGTGCCCTCCGCAACTCCCCGTATACGCTCATCCATGGAATGCCAGGAACAGGAAAGACAACGGTTATTTCTCTGCTTATTCGGATACTTGCGAGCCAAAAGAAAAAAATTCTCGTTTGCTGCCACACGCACAATGCCCTGACAAATATAGAAAAAAGAATTTCCTCCGACGAGAGAGTCCGCGTATACAGGACAGGAAGAACAAAAGTAGAGAATTTCGCATTTAAAAAAAAAGCAAAAGAAGAAAAGGGGGAAGAAAAAGAGGAAAAAGAGGAAGATCTTTTCAGTGGGTACAACGTAGTTCTTTCGACGACTCGGGCCCTGTTCAGCGATCCTATATTTGACGGACGCACTTTCAGCACGTACATTGCAGATGAAGCCACGCAGCAGAACTTTCTGTGCTCGGTTATTCCGTGCCTGATCTCGGAGTCTGCGGTTTTGGTGGGGGATCACCTGCAGCTGCGACCTCTTGCTCGGACTCCCTGCCTGGAGGTGAGTCTTTTCGACATTCTGCGGGCTAAGTCCCCGCTAAATCCCCTTACGATGCAGTACAGAATGCCCGCGTGCATTATGGAGCTTAGCAATGCGATGTTTTATTCGGGGGAGATGAAGTGCCGGAGGGAGGAGGAGGGATCTGTTCTCTTCCTCGATGCAAGTGGAGCTGGGAGGGGGAGGATATCGGAGGTGATTCGGGCCCTGGGGAGTGATGTCCAGATTCTCTGCTACTTTAACGAGCAGGTTCGGAGAGTGAAGTCCCTGGGGAGAGATGCAGAGACGGTGGATCGGTTCCAGGGGAGTGAATCTGCGCATATTTTCCTGGTTCTGGACGTCTTCCTGGAGGGAGATCCGCACGAGGAGATTCTTCTCTCGAGGGAGCGCCTTAACGTCGCACTGACTCGCTCCAGGAAGACCCTGAAAATTTTGGGGAGATCAAAATACCTGATGAAATTTGATCTTTTTTCTCTTCTTCTGGAGAACCTGAAAAAAACAGTTCTTGTGGTGTGACTGGCTGTTTGAAAATGTTTTCTGACAGTTTCATTTTGTGATACACCCGGAGCGAGCAGAAACAGAGAGTATGCCCGGACTTTTCAGTGCAAGGAGGCACTTGCTCGTTAGCGTGGTGGAGGTGCTGATACTCATAGCTATTTTCACGCTCTTCTCCATAGTAGTTATAAATATAGTCGATGCCCTCTTCTCGGACGCAGACTCCCCAGAGGAGGGAAGTTAGTGCCTGGCCGTGCAGCTCCTCTGCTAATATCCAGACGCAAGCAATAAAGACGTGCTGACTATCCACACGGGACATCCCAAGGAAAAGGCGCTCCTTCTCCGCATTCGGAACAGAAAGTTTCGTTGGCTCTTTCTCTCGTATTATTTCTCTATGTGTTTTTGTCTAGTATTATTTATGTCTAGTGTATTGTTTCTCTAACTATTTCTAGTTGTTCATGCTGGAAACAGCTGTGTGCACAGGAAATTATTCAATAAATCTAACTAGTTCTATTCTAGTTGTTTCTCTAACTAGTTCTAGTAGTTATTTCTAGTTGTTTCTAGTTGTTTCTCTAGTATTATTGCTAACTAGTATTATTTCTAACTATTTCCCTCTAACTATTATTTCTAGTTATTTCTCTCTAATATCCATTTTTTCTAGTCATTCTCTAACTATTATTTCTCTCTAACTATTTCTAACTGTTTCTCTCTAACTACTTTTGTCTAGTTGTTTCCCTCTAACTACTTTTGTCTAACTATTTCTCTAGTATTATTTCTAACTGTTTCTCTAACTATTTCTAACTATTTCTCTCTAACTTTTGTCTAGTTATTTCCCTCTAGCTTTTGTCTAGTCATTCTCTAACTATTTCCCTCTAATATCCATTTTTTCTAGTTATTTCTCTGTAATATCCATTTTTTCTAGCTACTTTTGCCTTAATAAAAGCGCAAATAATTTTCTGTGGATGAAGAAAGAAGTTGAAACGATTCGGAAGCTCCTGCAGGATAAGATCCCACTGAACATAGTAACCCTAGAGGACGAAGGCATCATAAGAGAACTCTACGACCTGCACAGTCCTGAAATAACATTCAACCCAATATACGACAACTCCCGCATAAACATATGCATATCCCACAGCAAAGAGGAGATACTCGACCTCCTAAAGGACAAGCCGAACATAAAAGAGCTGATCCTCCACAACGAGTACTACCTTTACAGCGAGATAAAAGTCCTTGCAAGCGGGAAAGTTCTTCTCCCCTCCTCCGACAGCCCGAGCGAGATCACCCCCGCAGAAGAGCAGGCCATAAAAGGAAATCCAACCGTTCCCATTGAGCTCCTGAAAGAGAACCTGAAAAGCCAGGGAAAACTTCCCGTTTCCCGGGCTATCCGCATAACGGGCAAATACGAGGACGAGTAAACTCTATCTCATCTCCCCAAATATCCTGACTATCTCAATTCGTGCTATTTATTAGAATCCGTGGGCAATGAGTATCTTCTCCCTCGCAAGGTCTTCCTGCTCCTTCATGAATCTCTCGAAGTCGTTCATCTCCCTCCTCTGCTCGGACTCGACTGTTTTTACGTACTCCTGCGACTTCTGCTTCTGCAAAACAGCGTCTTTTATGTTGGCTTCAATCGAGGCAATAAAAGCAGGCCCTCTCTCCTCCTCGGAGTCTTCGTACGCAATTACGTTCTCTGTCAGAAGAATGTGCTTCTTCGTTATTTTCTCTCTTTCGAGGGCTTTCCCCGTCTTAGCACACACTATTTGCACTACAAAGCAGTTTTGGGTCACAAAGTCCACTATAACCCCGATTTGGGTTGCCTTTCTTTTGCACTTGAACTCTACTACTCTTCCTTTCTCTATGCAGTCTCTCATTATAACAGGGCTATAAAATTTAAGCAGAAATAAAATAAAATGAAATTTCTCCGTATAAATTTCTGAAAATTCTGTTGTTTGCATGTGCATGGAAGAAGTAGAGAAGACGTGTCTCACAAGCATAAAAAAGGGGGAGGGAGAGTTCTCAGAATCCCTCCAGAAGTACAAGATAGGACTTCTCACGGGGGGAAGTGTAACTGAGCACACAGATTCCGTCCTCGGGTACTTCCTCCTCTATTTGCTCGCGAAGGGAGATGCTAGAAGGTACTCCCTGAACAGGGCGGAAATTGCAGAGTTTCTGGAGAAGGGCTCTTTTCCCGTTGTAGGAGCAATTGATCGGCTGTGGAAGGCCAGTGTCCTTGGAGACATCCCCCAGATGAAGGAGGCGCTTTCCTCCCTCCCTGAAACCCACTTTTCCGTTGGGGAGGAAGCGTGCAAATTCCTCCAGAACAGGGAAGTATCCGCACAGGAGGATCCCAGCGTGCAGGAAGGCAGCAGAATAGAGCAGATCATAAAGGGCTCAAATATGTTCTTCCGCGTGTAGTAAACCCAGCGGACTTAAAACAGTGTTTTAGCGTGAAACTGCGGTTTTATAGCGGGCATTAATAGAAGGACACTGAAAAGTGTATGGGAAGTCCCGACTCAAGCAAGAACATCTACAGAAACACGAACAGGATATTCGCCCTCGATGAGGTGGGCAGTGATGAGTCAGATCTGCAGGTAGATCTTTCTCTCTCCCTCTCGGACGACCTGCATAGCATCCTCGAGGAGAGAAAGCTGTACACCTTTAACGGGCACAGCGTAGAGCATCCACGATATCCCGAGGGGATGGAGGAGACGAGTCATATAGATACGTGGTACTCCAAGAAGAAAAGGCGCCCGTACAGCGCCCCGTGGAACTACATTCCCTCGCAGAAGGAGAGATACTCCCCCGCGGACGTATACGGGAAGAGGGAGGGAAAGAAGCAGAAGCTGTGCCTGGGAGTGATGAAGAGCCTGGAAGTTCCCCAGGAGAAGAGCACGATAAATTCGATACTGCCGCTGTACCTGAACGCTACAACGAGTTTTGACGGGCCTGCACAGAGGATGGAGTTTAGGAAGATCAGCAGTAACTTCCTGGATAGGATCCGGGGAATCGACTACGACTCCCTCACAGTCCAGCAGCTGAAGAGTATCATGAAGGAGTTCGGGCTCGCATACACGGGGAAGAAGCACGAGCTCATCAGCAGGATGGTGCAGACGTGCAATAAGATCAGGATGAAGCAGGAGGCTGAGGAGAAGGCGCGGAGTGAGGAGAGAGAGGCGGACAGAGAAGAGGGCGAGAGAAGAGCAGGAGAGAGGGGATCGCTTGGGTTTATGTTTTTCTAGTGTAGGAATGTGATGTTAATAAATGATACTTTGTGTAGGATTCAGGTTGTAGTGTTGTTGTAGTGCTTCAGGTGCGAAATACAGTTAGAGATATACAGTTAGAGATATGGTTCAGTTAGAGACATTCAGTTATTCAATTAGAGATATGGTTCAGTTATTCAGTTATTGTTCAGATATACAGTTATTATTCAGATATACAGTTATTATTCAGATATACAGTTATTCAGTTAGAGATACTATTCAGTTATTATTCAGTTATTCAGTTATTCAGTTATTCAATTAGAGATATATTTCACTCATTCAGCTATAATTCTGTTATTCTGTTATACTGTTATACTGTTATACTGTTATTCTGTTATACTGTTGTAATACTGGAAGTGCACTCTTTTCTATTGGCCTGCTTAAACAGACTATGCTCTAACTTACTCCTTTGGGTAAAGTATTCTACTTATACTCCTCTGAACAATGTCTGAATTCAGAGTATTGCAATTCCAATAGGACGAAAGCATATAAGCACGAGAGTTTTTGACTCCATGCAGGCAAATAAGAGGACAAAAGCATGGATACTCGCACTTTGTCTCATTTCATGCGGGAGTATTCTCTCCAACAATGGCCCCAGGAGAGATGCAGTAGACCTGAACGAGTTGAAGAGTCTGCTTATCCACAGTAAAACACGCGCAGATGACCCAGAACTTTCATTGATGCTGAACCCCCACAATAACTGCGTGATATTTGGGAGTCCAACTACCCCCCTGACGATAGATCCGTCTCATCCCATGGGAATAACCCTCCAAAATACGCTGAAAAAGTACCCTATTGGAAACAGTACAGTCCGTATTCGGCCCAAGTACCCCTCCAAAGTACGCCTGGAGAAGCTCATTTTCCTTCTCTCCCAAATACGGGCGGAGAGTGTCTCTTTAGAGAATATATCCCTGCACCCAGACCCACAGGAAGCTTCTATCCCCAGGAAGATCGACACTTATACGAAGTCTCTCGACGTATTTGAGATGTCACAGTCTGACGTGGAGAGAGTCCTCTCAAAGTGGGCTCCTGTGAGTGCAGAGAATCTCTTCCTCAGGAGCACAGATACGAAGAGTATGCACTTCCTGGATAAGCTCCTTCCAGAGGCTAAGATTCACTCTATAACCCTCCAGAATCTGACTCAGCTCCAAACACTGCACTCTCGAGCACTTGCAGATCCCTCTCTAGCAAAACTCCACGTGGAAGAAGTCCCGTACATCTCCAGTGAGGAGTACGGATTCCTGCGGAAGATCTCCAAGCAGGCGAGAGATGCGCTTACCCTGGACTCGTGGCTCTTTGAGAAGGTTGCACTGCAGAAATACGAGGGATACTGCGTGGATACAGGGACTCTTCGAGTGAATCTTCCCTCTCTCTCGAGGATAGTCAATCAGCAAAGTCACTGGAGAAGGTGGAGAAGTAGTTTGGAGGAAAGAGCAAAAGTTCGTGCTGATTTAGTGGAAGTATTCGGGGAAGTAGATCATCACACTCTGGAGAGTTCGCTCTCTTCTTTGGTGGAGTGGCTGGAACTGTTCTCCTTCGAGGCTGGGAGTGTCGCAGTGAAGGTAACGTGCGGGGATTCGAAGTGTCAGAAGGAGCACGAGAAGAGGAGAGTATCTCAGCGGGAGTTTATTGGGGATCTGGAGGTTCCTGTGACTTTGCAGGGGAGAGTGAGCGTAGAGTGGAGCATCTGCAGCTGCATCAGTCGAGACTCTTCAGCGATCACTGACGATGGGGGAAGAGAAGGAGAAAATATCCCGAGGAGAGAAGACGAGTTCGGGACGCAATTTCTTGCGAGTTTAGAGCAAGAGAGAAGGGCACGACAGCAGGCAGCAGCAAACAGCTCCAGGACGGACGAGGAAAGGCCGGAGATAGTTCAGGCTGAGCAGGAGAGACTGGGAAGACTCGAAAAAGAAAGACAGGCGAGACTTCAAAGACTTGAACAGGAGAGCGCTGTGACTCTGGAAGTGGAGAGAGCTGAAATAGAAAGACTTCTAGAGAGCGAAAGAGCTGAAAGAGAAAGTCTAGAAAGAGAAATAACTGAAATAGGAAGAATTCTAGAGAGGGGAGGACCTGTGAGTCTGGAAACAGAAAGAATTCAAAGGGAAAGAGCTGAACAAGAGAGAACTGAAAGAGAAAGAGCTGAAACAGAGAGACTTCAAAGACTTGAAAGGGAGAGAGCTGAAAGAGAGAGGAAAAGACTTCAAAGACTTGAACAGGAGAGAATTCAAAGAGAAAGAGCTGAAAGACTTGAAAGAGCTGAAAGACTTGAAAGAGAGAGACTTGAAAGAGAAAGAGCTGAAAGGGAGCGAGTTCGACACCAGAGAGAGCAGGCAATTCTCCTGGAGAGAAGAAACAGCACCGAAAGAGAAGCCGAGAGAGCGGAGAGAGAGCGAAGGGAGAGGGAAGCCCGGGAGGAGAGAAGGAGGCTCCAGGAAGAAGAAATAGCGTTTGAGCGAAGGAATAGTGTGAGAAGGGCTCAGAATCGGAATTTCAGCCGATTTACTTCCCCGAGAAGTGTTCCCGAGAGCTCTCCTGCTACGAGTCTTCTCTCTGCAGAAAGTTATCCCCTTCCAACTTACTCCTTCCTTCCATCTGACATCCGGCAGAGGATAGAGCAAAGAAGAGAAGAACTTGAAGTGGAACTCGCAATTTCTTCAGTGCAAAGATTTATCGAGGAGGAGGAAAGGAGGAGAACTTCTTCCAGGCTGGGGGAACTATCAGGTGAGCTCACAAGCAGGCAAATAGCAAACGACCTCCAAAGCAGAGTCCAGAGAAACCTGGAAGACCTATCGAGTGTAGAGGCTTCTCTGGATATGCCCTCGAGCGGAAGTAGAAGTACCGACAAAAGGACAGGGAAATAAAGCCGTTAGTAGTTATAAGTAGTTGAGTATAAGTATATTCAAAGACTTTCTCAGTCGAGAGGATTCGTGTTATTCAAACATTTAAAGAATAGAAAAGTATAAGTATATTCAAACATTCAGTAAAGTATTTTATTTATTCATCAGTAAAGTATTCAGTAAAGTATTTCATTCATTCATTCATCAGTAAACTATTCAAACACTTTCTCATCTGATTATTCATTCACTTTTCAGTAAGTATTCAGTAAAGCATTCAGTAAACTATTTCATTCAGTAAAGTATTTCATTCATTCAGTAAACTATTTCAAACACTTACTCTGTTTAGACACTTACTATATTCAAAGATTCATCTTCCGTTGGAATTCTCTCTACATTCTGCATACTTCATCTGCCAGGCGGTTTACCTCTTCCTTTAGGAGGGGAAGTTCTGCCTCCAGAAGGGCGACTTTCTCGAGGAGCACTTCGTCCAACTCCCGGGTTTCCTCTATTAAAGCACCCAACTGGCTGAATTCTTCTGTCCGGCCCTCTATTTCCTCAATCCGAACTTTCAGCTTCTCCTTCGTCGTTATGAACTGCCCTATTATCTCCTTTATGTTGTTCTCCAGGCGCAGGAGAGCATCTGGATTTTCTCTCTCGTTACGGGCGGGGGCATCTCTCTGTATGATCCCAATCCCACTGTAGAAAAGCGTCAGGAGCTTGTAGAAGTTGCTCTGCACTTCGTCCAGGTGGAATATCGCAGCCTTTTCTTCGCTATTTTCTGGGGACATTCGGGAAAAAATTTACGATGGAGGAGCAAATATACTGCGAGAAGTGTGGATTCCCCCCAGAGTACTGCGAATACTCTCCCGCCTGCAACGGAGAAAAGAAGGAAGCCCCTGCGAAGGGAGAGACTAAAGTCATTGTGAGCACGAAAAGAGTCTCAGGAAACAAGAAGGTGACTCTCGTTAGGAATCTTCACGTATTCATGACTCCTGCGAGGGTGAAGGAATTTTCCAAGAAGTGCTCTAAGACGATCGCATGCGGGTCCAGCCTCATAAAGAACGGGAGTGGGACGGAGGATGTCTCCGTGCAAACAGCCGAGGACTTCCGGGTGGTGGAAATACTCGAGAAATCAGGCATTTCCCCCGAGAGAATAGAGAGGATTCTTAAATAAACTGAAGGAGTGAGTTATTATTGTGTTCAGGCTGTGCTGATTATCGCATGGGAGCAGAAAAAAAGTGCGGAATTTGCTGGTATTTTTTTATGGATTGCACAGTATGGGGAAGCAGCGACACGGAGATGGATATAATGGAGAGAGACTCCCTCCAGCGAGAGGATGCGATAGAAAAGGGGGAGATTCGCCTTCTCCGCGAGAGGGAGATTGAGGAGGCACGGGCCTTCACGGAGGATGCTCTTCGCCCGCACGCTGACCGCCTTGCAGCCTTTCTCGGGTACGTGAAGGCTCTTTCCGTGCGAAGAAGGGGGTCAGAGTGGGTTTCTGCGGAGAAGTCCGTTTGGGACGAGGTGAAAACAGCTATTCTCAGGCACTGGGAGGTGGACACTTCCCCGGAAGAGGCAGGAGAGCAAATAGTCCGGGCTATGGACAAGATCCTGTCAGGACGAGAGCAGTCCGTGGAGAAAATAGCAGAAGCATTCAGGAGTTTAGCACTGAAAAGTAAATAATTAAGAAGTAAATAATTAACGTGTTGATGCATTGTTGAAGTGTTGAATTAAAGTGTTGAATTTAAGTGTTGAAGACGTTTGAAGCATTAAGGAAATAAAGTGTTGATGAAGTGAAGCATTAAATTTAACCATAAAAGTGTGAACCACTGAAAAAACAAAGAATTAACCCATTAAACCACTGAAAAAACAAAGAATTAAACCATTAAACCACTGAAAAAACATTAACCCACTGAAAAAACAATATTCCACTGAAAAAACAAAGAATTAAACCATTAAACCTACTGAAAAAACAAAGAATTAAACTATTAAAACAATAATCTACTGAAAAAACAAAGAATTAAAACAATAACCCACTGAAGAATCAACCCAATGTTAATCCAATAAACGTGTAACCCAATAAAAGTGTAACCCATTAAACCCGTTGAAGGAACAACCCGAATAAAGAAGTAAAGTGTACGCGCTCTGATAGTCAATAGATCTTTAGTAACTGCACTGCTCCTACTGGGCCACCTTTCGCATCGAAGTAAATACGGCTGAGAGTGACTTGACCGTGTAATTCCTCTTCTCCTCCTGCAGAACCCCCTTCTCCCCGGGCATTCTCCCCTTTGAGAATGTCGTTGCTCTTCCGGAGTAGAACTTCCCCTGTATCTTCATTCCCGAGGCCTTTGAGAAGTTCACGTACACACTCTCCAGGAGGGAGTAGTTCTTATTCCCCTCCGGAAGAAATATAATATTCTCCCCCAGGACATTTCTCTCTATCTCCTCCACCGTAAGGTCTCCGCTGTATCTGCGAACACGGTCGACCAAACTATCGCAGTCGAAGAAGGGCATTACAGCTACTCCCTGCCACGCCTGCGTCTTCCCAAACATATCTATCCGCACTGTCTCCGGGTAGTTCTCCTTCAGCTCCTCAAAAATCCTGTGCAGCCCCTTCGGAATGCACGCGGATGAGCTCGGGGGGAGAATTGCCATCACCTGCTCCAAGGGACTTCTCGCCATCCCCTTCTCGAATGCGCTGTACTCACTCCGCAGACTCTTCAGGGCCTGTGAGACATCTCCTGCGAGGGGGGCGAAGTGATACGGGTAGAACCAGTCCCAAGAGGGAACTCCTGAGTGATAGTACTGCAGGATCCACGCGAGTCCACGGACGTACTCGAAGCAAACACTCTGAATTTCCTCTGGAGTACGTGCGTGCAGTTTCTCTGCGTAGTACTCAGCCCTTCCCTTTTTCTCGTACAGTTTTATGCGGGTATCCTCCTCCCGCGGGACTTCTCCCCTTCTCTTCGCATTTTTCAGGTACCCTGCGAGTTTTGCCCTGAGGAGTTTATCCTCGCACTCTGCAAGCGTATTCATCAGCACCTCCAGCTCCGGAATATTTATCCTGCACTCGTCTGTGATGTACTCTCTGCGCGTAATTACATTTTCTATGTATGAGTTCGTGAGTGTCTCGATCGCAGAGACTTTTATGTCCATTGAAGGGATAGACGGGAGAAAGTCATTCCCCACGAAGAAGCAAAGGAAAATCCAGTCGTCCAGCAGGCGGTTAAAGTCAAAGCGGGCATTCACTGCCCTGCTGAAGTCGCTGTACAAGTACCTCCGGATCATATCTACGTCTAAGTATATATACGGGGGATTCTGCATCTCGCAATTTCCTGTACTGTGTCCCTCCTTCCTGCAGTTCTTACAGGAAGATCTTTCCTCTCGCTCGAGGAAGAAAACGTCTTCTCGCAGGATTCGGAAGGACTTCTCGTGAGTTGCCAGGCTGAGGAATATCAGATCCGCATCCAGTCCGCATATCGCATGACGTACTCCCGTTCCCTTTATCGTCCGTATGAAGTCGTACACTTTATGCTCGCCCTCCCCGGGGACATCGCATCCACTGTATATCACTGCGAGACTCTTCCACCCGTTTCTGCCCTCGGACATTCTGCTCTCCACGTACTCCTGAAGGCTCTTGTGGAGTCTCTGCATGAAGGGAGTCCCGGGAGTGATCACATTCGGGTCAAAATCCCCGCAGTTTTCAGCGTCTTCCTTGGGCTTGAACCTTCTCTCTCGCTGCTGGTTCATCTTTGCTCGGGGGGCTACTCCGTCCACGGCTATGTACAGGAGCTGCTTCGGACGGGATATTGCGACGAGATGGTCTATCGTCCTGTATATTTCCCGGAACATTGCCTCCTCTGTTGGGGGAGCAGGCTTATTCCTGGGGTGGCAGCACGGATGTATGATCCCGTTGAGGTCCAAGTAGAGATTGTCTATTTCCTGGCCTGTTGCCGGATATATTGACTTCGGGTACCTTTTTGCTATCCATCTGAACAGTGAGGGAACTCCCATAAATAAAAGAGCAGAAAAGTTTTATATTTATACGGGAGAGTTCGGGCGAATTCTGACTCTCCTGGACTATGGGAAAAAGCACTCTTTATTCCGCCTCTTCTTAAGCCTATAAACAGCCCACTACATCCCTTAGCATCAGGAACATAAGCACAAATACGAGCAAATATGCTTAGTTACCCCGTTATTCTTAACAGAAGTGCAGTTAGTAGTTAGTAACTGCTTCTTTCTATTAGTTGCAATTCTTCGGGAAGTGCTAGTGAAATGCAGGCCTTTTTTTATTGGAGTGTTTATATAGACTAAAACAATTCTCTCCTGGATAAACTAGGCTATTTCAGGCTATTATTCGAATTAAACAGCAATCAATACGAGCAAATATGCTTCCAGTCACGCCGTTATTCTTAACAGAAGTGCAGTTACTAACTGCTGCTTTCTATTAGTTGCATAAACAACTAGAAAGCGAACTATTCCGTACGCAAGTATCCGAACAAACAAAACTTCTGCTTCCACGCTCAGTCCCTGGAGACTGCGCCCTTCCACTCTTTCCTCTTGTGCAGGGGTCTGGGTCTGGAGTAACGAAATATTTATTTAATGCTAAAGGGGTCCTATGGCCTAATGGTTAAGGCGTCGGTCTACGGAACCGAAGAGTCGGGGTTCGAGTCCCTGTAGGATCATTTTTTCATTCATTGCGGCTCGACGTTCTCCAGCGCCTTCTCGCCCTCCTCGCTCGCAGCCTTCGCCTTGTACGCCTCCTTCTCGCCCGCCTCCAGCGACTGCCACTTCTTCGAGATCATCTGCGAAATCTCCTTGAAAGAAAGCGCTGCTGCACTCCCCCTTTCCTCAGCCATGCGGGCTCGCTCCTCCTTCACGAAAAGATTGTACCCAGACGGCTTTCGGGTCACCTGCGCCTTCTTCCCCTTCTTCTCCCCGGACAGCTTCTGCTCCTGGTTCTGCTTCAGGACCTCCTGATACTCCGCAGTCTTCTTGTACTCCTCCAGCTCAGCCTTGTACTTCTCGAAGGAGCTTGCATACTCCTCGGAGTACTTCTTTTTGGTGGAGGGATCCAGCTCAGCCCAAAGCTTGCTCAGTATCTTGGTCTGCTCCTTCACAGATAGGCCTGCCTGCAGGTTTTTTCTTTCGTCCCGTAAAAACATAAAGTACTCAGTAGTAGGCTTTTTCGGCTCGTTTTCGCCGCGTATTTTCTTCACTTTTCTTCTACTATTTACTGCAATAGACTCCTTGGCCATGCTGTAAAAAAATATTCCAATTAAATATTAAAAAATAGGCGGCAACTATTGGCGGGACTGCCCCGAATTAAATATAAAATTAGCCAATACCCACACAACAAATAGCAAATACCCGAATATATAGAACAAATAGTAAATACCCACATATATAGAATAAATAGGCAGCATTACTCAACTATTAGTCAGTGTTAGTTGGTATTACTCAATACTCATATATAATTAGTCAACTATTACTCAACTATTAACTCCTTCTTTAACTATGCATCCATACAACATTCCTTAAACAAAACCTAGTATTAACTATGCATCCTTAAACAACCTAGTATTAACTATGCATCCCGGAACAAAACCTAGTATTAACTATACATCTATACAACATTCCCTAAATAACCTATACAACATCCTAGTATTAACGTATATCTCTTTATTCCCTAAACAACCTAGCATTAACGTATATCTCTTTATTCCCTAAATGAATAACTAGTTCAGCACCCGATACGTACGAGCCATCTCCAGCCAGGACGCCCTTTTCACTCGCCTCTTGTCCTCGTTCACCTCCAGAATCGCAGAGTCTATCTCCGTCACTGTCGGAGACCATCGATTCACTCCCAGGACTTTCCTCCCGGGGGGTGCACTGAAGACGAAAAGCGCAGTCCGTGCAGCCCGCACTCGATCCACAGCCGTTGGCTTATTCCCCTTCTGCACGTGTCCCAGCGTGCACTGTCGAACGGAGTACGTCCCACTCCCGTCCAATTCCAGCACCTTCGCAGCCGTGTCATTACACACTCCCTTCATCGCCCCATTCCCTCGCATGATCAACTGCGGAGGACCCGGGACTTTGAAAACACTGCAAAGTGCCCTGAGAGAGCGCGTCAGACGAGAAAGGACTCCCGTCTCCTCCGGAAAGTAGCAGTCAATAGCCCCCACAGCAAGCGCAGAGGATACGCTCAGGTACCCGCAGGCTCCCCCGTGGACTTCTACTATATACGCAGTATTCCTGGATGAGCCCATTTTCAGGTTATCACACAGGGCAGTGATCGTATCCAGCGCAGTATCTGCTCCTATACTCACAGAAGACCCTGGGACATTATTACTTACCGTGCACGGAATAACGTACACACTCGCAGCAACGGAGAAAAGTCTTCGAGACTCTGCGAGGGCATCAAGTCCCCCGATAAGCACGAGCGTAGAGATTCCCTGCGCTGCAAGTGCCTCCTTCAGCTCCGAGAGAAGGGCAGGATCTGCCTCTGGGCGCTTCGTCTTTCCCTTCTTCGCCCTGCTGAAGTACGCATGCCTTGAGAAGTCCGTGACAGTGACTCCCCGAATTCTCCCGTACTCCGTCATTTTACTCAGGACTGTGCTAGCTCCTGCTCCCACAGCCCCGAATATGCAGACGGCGAAGTTTTTGTTTTTCTCTGCTCTTTTTTCTGGGGATTTTGCCTTCGCCTGGAAAGTCTCGTACATCTCCACGAAGTCTCTCCTCCGCACTTTTACGACTCCTCCTGGGAGTTTTATTGCATCTGCTGCTTCTCTGCACCTTTCTATGCACGTCTCCAGGCTTAGCACTCTCTCAGTTTCTCCCGTGTATACTGCGTATGCTCCTCGCCTGCTTAGAGCGACTTCCACGGCAGCAACTCCGAGGGAGGGGGCGAGTATTCGGTCGGATGCGCACGGAGATCCTCCCCTTTGAGCGTGTCCGAGGACAGTACTTCTGCTCTCTATTCCTGCCTCCTCCATAACTTCGCATATTTCCTCTGCTCTTACTTTTCTTCCGTCTGCATGTTTTGCCCCTTCTGAGAGAATAACGTATACGCACTTATCCGTGCACTGCTGCAGAGCTGCTGTAAAGTCTCTTCTCCAACTTTTTTCCTGCGGGTACTCTGGGAGGAATACGTACGTTGCATCAGTAGCGAATGCTCCGGAGAGAGCCAGCCATCCGCAGTCTCTGCCCATCACTTCCAGGACGAATCCCCTCCTGTGGGATATCATCGTAGATTCTATGCAGTCGACTGCTTCTATGATTCGGTGAAGGGCTGTTGCTGCGCCGATGGACTCTGTTCCTGGGATGTCGTTATCTATTGACCCGGGGATGAAGACGACGGAGAGATCTGGAGATGCTTTTGAGAGGTACCCTGCGCCTTGCATTGTTCCGTCTCCGCCTATGATTATGAGGGCGTCTATTCTGTGCTTTTCTATCGTGTGAAGGGCTGAGGAAAGGCCTTCCTGGGTCATGAACTTCTTCGATCGGGCGGAGTGCAGGAAAGTTCCTCCCTCCTGCATGTGCTTGTACGCTTCCTGTTCGTTCAATTCTTGTACCTGGTCGTTTATGAGGCCTTCGAATCCGTTTAGTATCCCGAGAGTTTTTGCGCCGTTTTTTCCTGCTGCTTTCACTATCGCCCAAATGGCGGAGTTCATTCCCGGGGCATCTCCTCCGCTCGTGAGTATCCCCAGAGTCTTCGGGCTGAGGGCTGGGGAGATGCACACGTCATTTCCCAGGGGGTCAAATAGCTTTATTCGGAACGGGATTTGGTGCTCTTTGTGGGCACAGGATATCTCCACGTCTTCTTCCAGCTGAACGGTTTCCAGGTCTCGGAGGAGGTCCTTGTGGGTTTCCAGTATCTCTCGGTGATTCTTTGCGCGCAGGGATATTTTAGACTGCGCTGCAGAGACGATGGCTGTGTTTTCAGAGCCTTTTATTCTTAGAAGATTCTTTTGGACTGTGGAAATAAGCCCGAGTGACTCGTAGAAGTCTTTCACTTCGTTTCTTTTTTTCTTCGTGTCAAATATAAATTCAATCTTTACCATTCAGCAGTATTCAGCAGTGTTTATTTGTACTTGCAAAGAAAAATCTCAAATAATAAATTTTCATACGATGTTTTATGTGCTTGCATGGTAAACAGTGAAAGAGTGCTTTTTGGGGAATTTGCTTTTTGAGGAAACTCGGAGCTTGATCTTTCTGCGCGGAGAAAAGTCTTGGGCGGGTGGGGATTTGGTGCTGGTGCCATAGAAGCCATCTTAAACGCAGTGAAGAGTTTTCGCGTATGTTTTGACGTGCTTAATCGATTTTCTGTTTTTTGCGTGTTCTCCGTGCAGTAAATGACGGGCTGCGAAGGACGAGTTTAAAGGCCAGGCCATTCTCTGTAGAATAAAAATAAAGTATAGCCTCTCCGAAAATGTTCGTGTTACAAGGTGTTCAAGTATGCGAGTATAGCCCATTGGTCGGCATTTACGTTGTGTCTAGGGGATGTATTCAGTATTTCTCAGTTCCTGTAGTCTAATGCTGCGTATATGGCCAGCTAGAGACTGCGAGCTTTATCTTTCTTTGGATAAAAGCGTATCTAAAATGAAAAAGCGTACAGTTTGTTTTTTAGTCCTTGAATTTATTTATATTCGAGTGCTTGTTTGCTATATGTATAAGTGTAAGTATATGTAGTGCAAGTGTATAAGTATAAGTATATGTGTATAAGTGCAAGTATATGTAGTGCAAATGTATATGTGTATGTAGTATATGTATAAACTATATGTATAAACTATATGTATGTATAAGTATATGTACATGTGGATAAGCATAAGTATATGTATATAAGTGTATAAGTATGTATAAGTACATGTGGATAATAATAGGATATAGATAGTTCGCTGGACTGAGTTTGTTGTAGTTGTTTGTTGAGTTGATTGTTGAAAGCTTACTGCAGGTGCCAGTAAGGAATACGCACAGTTTCTGTTTCCCTTCAAAATCACTAGGCCTTGCATAGAAATAACGCTTCAAATTAAGCTGATTTAGATTTATTGGTGCCGAACGCAGGGATCCAAGCAGCTGCAAATGCTAAGCCGGCATTCAGCAGCCCTCCTCTCTAAACATAAAGAAGTTCCGCACTTTCCGGTATTTATAGGCACTTCTTCTCGTCCCGAAGTGCTTCACGTAAATGGGCAGAGCAAACCTTTTTTTCGCGAGCTTTCTCTTTTGAAGAGCCTGGATATTATCGCGCATATACGACAGTGCATGCATTCCTTCTTGGCAGTACCTCTTTCTCAGGACAAAGTGCGTCTCCTTGGGAGTGCACATAATGCAGTCGTATATCGCATTGATGGTTTTCAGGTCGTCTTTCCTGTACCTGCAGACAAAGGAAAATATAGCCAGATTCAGCAGAGAGTACGGCACCTTCTCCTCCTTCGGGCAGTACGCATTCACTTTTGGGAGCTTGTATACGACACAGTCCGGGGAGTTAGTGATCAAAGTCGAAAAGATGATTCTCATGCTCTCCTGCTCCTCCAAAGGCCCTTTTATATTCCTGTGCGGGTGCTTCTCCTCCAGTGTAGAACAGTCCACCATATGCCAAATGATGTTGCAGAGAGTATTTGTCGAGGCAAAAATGAGCAGATCCATGAAGAGATCACAGCCTGAAAATAAGTGATTGTATTCAGATACAGGCACATCTATCTTCCTCTGCAGAAGGTAGTAACTGCCTGTGTATATAAAAATAGGAAAAAACATTTTCTGCGTCTGCACATTCTCCAAAGGCGTGCTTCCGAGTATGTTCAGAGCAAGCCGTGAAAGCCCACTATTCTCTAAATGTGTGCTCGCATGCCCCCAATAGTTTACGCTGTATCCCACAGAAAAGTCTACGAGAAGTTTTTTGTATTTTAAGCCTTCTATTTTTCTTAGGGCGAATATCGTATCTATTCTGTCTTTTTCTGTGCCGTGAAGGATTTTCTTGACAATGGAAGCGATCGTACTTTCCACTTCGGAGTCGCACACTTGCCCAATTCCCTTCGCATACTGACAGGAGAGAAGGCCCAGGAAAGTGCCTCGTTTCTTGCACTTCTGCGAGAGTTTCTTGAGGCTTTTCAGCGTTTTCTCTGGGAGTGCAATCTCTCGCCGTATGAATTCGCTGCTTGTGCTTTCTGCTCCGACTCTTATGGCGAGAGTGTCTTCCTTCGCGTCTACGCGGTATTTCACGTGGATCTCCCCAAAAACATCGTATTCTCCTGTTTGGTCAATGCCCTTCGTAAGTCCCACGCACTCTACTTCTACGTTATTCCCCACAATAAGCGTCCTGAGGAAGGAGCTCACGTAATTTTGCAGGTAAAGGTAGAATGACGGGGCATGTGCAGAGTCTTTTTTCAGGGTCTTCATGAAGTCCAGAATGGTGTTTTCCTGGGTCTTCCGCTTTCCCGTGATTTCAGCTATCACCAGAAGCATATTCAGGAGCCCACAGCAGATCTGGTTTCTGCTTCTCAGGAGATACCTGATATTCAGGCTCGAGAGGCAGGAAACTACAGAATTCCACGCCTTGTGCAGGCTAAGATCCACAACTTCACCGGGGGAGGGATTCTCCTGCACGAAAAACATCTTCAAATCTCTTGCCCCCTCGTTATTTGAAAGCTTTTCCGTAGAGTACTTTCCGAATTCCTGGCTGTACAGGAGAGAGCACATGAGAGTGTAAAGGGCATTCTCCGCATAGTTCATGAAGAACTGCGAGTACTGAGGGCGAAATTCTGCGTCCTTCCCTCTTTTATGCCGAATATGCGGCGGAATCATCCTGCATGCAGGCAGTTCGTTGAAGTGCGAGAATGGAAAGGGGAGAGGACTCATCACTAAGTACTTCATAAGTTTAACCGCGTGCAAACTCTTCTCTGCCTGCATCTTCTCCAGGGAGACAAACAGTTTTTTATATACGTACTTTGCCATTTCCACTTTTTTATTCTCCTTCTTGTCGGGGACATTCTCAATGATATTTGCCAGAATCTCGTGGACGCTTAGAATAACTTCTTTTGCAGCATCTACACTTTCTATATACTCGTATATATACGACTGTATGATAAACCAGGGAGTGCCTAGAAACTCTCCTGTCGCGTACTCTTTCGTCCTTTTCGGGGTCTCCCTCTTCTTTTGCGCCTGCTTGAAGAAGTCCACGACTATCCCCACTTCAGTCAGGGAGTAGGGAACTTCTCCCTCGGAGGTATCGTGTGAGGTTGTGCTCGCAATGATCTCACTTAGCAGGAATAGGGGGTTTCCATTTGCTTTGTACAGGGAAATAATCGCCCCAGAGACTCTGATATTCAGTGAGACGCCCTCGCTCAGAAGAAGAAGTGCTGCAAGGAGTCCGTATATAGATTTCTGGTTGGGAAATGCGCGCAGAAAGTTCGTGAAAGAGTCCAAGTTGCTGGACTCTATCGATAGAACCCCACCCTCTGAGGGAAACATTTTAACGATGCTCGTGCACTGCATAAGCATGGTTTTAGCGCTTACATTCTGGCTATTTTTGTAGTATGCAACGTCTTTCAGTGGGGCTCTTTTATACCGGAATTTGTCCTTTACGCTCTGGCTCCTCGGGCTAATCTCCAGGCAGTAGTTCGTCTTTACTTCGGGGGAAAAGAGTCGGACATTGTGCATGTGTCCGTTCTTCCTGTGCATATACCCGTGCAGGAAGTTCAGGGATCCGCGGGGGTTTACATAGACGGTTTTATCCCTCCCTTCTATCTCAAGTGTCTCAAGTTCTTCGAGCTGGTCAAGAGAGAGTCTTCCACGCGCAAGGCAAAAGAGCAGCATCTCTGCTATAATTAGCTGCACACGCATTTGTGATGCACTGTAAAAATGCAGAATTAAAATAGTTTATGCTGGCTGGGTATCTGCTGTGATTGCTCGGATGTAAACGTAATAGTTGTAATAGCTGTAATAGCTGTAATACTGGAAGTGCAGTGAAATTTACCTCTTTATTCTTTTTCGACTGCTTAGATATATGTGATCTCTGCATCATAACTCTTCTGGAGTACTTCTATTAGTCTCCTAGACAGTGCTCAATCACGAGTAGTATATGCTTCAGCTATAACAGTAATAACTCGGGTTATCAGATTTATTTTGGCTGTTCGGAAAAGGATAAAACTTTCTTCCGGAACTTTTTAAAATGTGCAGAGGTTCTTTCTGGACTGAGTTATTCGGGTAGGAAGGTCGGAAGATAAAGTTCGGCTGGAAACGTGCGCATACGCCATAGATTCGCCTGGGGAAGTGAATTCTGCAGTATCAGGCGGTGCCGTTGCGGAATGGGATATGTACGTGCAGAAGGTGCATATTCTGTGGCTGAGTATAAAGCAGGGGAAGGATTGGACTCTCTGGAAGTAGGGATATTCCCTCTTTTCAGGTGCGTATATTTGCCTGCACTTTTGCTTTGATTCCGTGTCTGTTCAAAGTGCGTGCGTAGAATTTGTGTCTAGAGTCTCCGTGCTCTCTTTTGCGTGGGAGTAGAAGATACTTTAAAGGGCTGAAGCACAAATGCGAGAGCAATTTCTAACTTAGCGATCACCCGCAGAAAAAAGAAAGAAGGCAATTAGAGGGCGAATCTCCTCTAAAGCCTAGAATTAAAGCTCCTGAACACGTGTACCTGCAGCGTATTCGAGCCCTCAGAGTATTCGGCTGTTTCTCGTATTTTCTCTGTGCTCCTATGCGCATAAGCTACGAGGTATTTCCGTGTGCGAGCACAGCTTCTCTCTTAAACTCTACGACGGATCCACGGCCTGCCCCCAGCACAGCTCTCTTTTCCCGCGCTAAAACCATCGCAATCCAGCACCTGAAAGTTACAACTCTCCTCTTTTTTCCAACAAAAGTGTATCTAAAATGAAAAATATACAGTTTTTAACCCGAATCTATTTATTTCAAGCCTTTCCCTCCGTATAAGTGCAGAGAAGGAAAAAAAGCGTATCCTCGTCAGAGGGTTAGCACAGAACAACAGACTCTTCCCACAAGCCCAAAGATGTAATACGGGAAGTTCTAAGTGAAATTCCCAGCCTTCATTTCTTATTGGAGCATAAACAATATTTAGTTTATCCCCTAAAGTCCAAATCACTCTCTCCTGATCTACCCGAATCAAGCAATAACAATTACGAGCAAATATGCTTTCAGCAGCCAATATTTTCTCTTTTCTGCTATTCTCTCTTCTGCTTTTCTGCTATTTATGCCCGTGGGTTTCTGGCTCCTCTTCCGCCTGCTGCGTGTTTCCTGCCGAATCCCATCCTGGCTCTTTCTCGCTCCTTCTTCTGCCTGGCCTCGTATATCTTCCGCACGGAGACTGTATCTCCGTCTGACTTTCTGGTCTTCCTCTCCTCTGTCTCTTCCTCCTCGCTCACGGCTGCAGGCCTCTTCAGAAGGTGTCCCTTATTGAGGCGATCTCTGCTCTCCTTCTTCCACGCGGCGAACTTCTCCCCTGCGTCCTTCCGGACTGTGCGCTTCTTCCCCATCACCTCCTGCAGGACGACTGGGCTCTCGCACACTGCACTGCGCTTATTCTCGTACGGGATAAAGTTTACGTCTCGGTACTTCTCCATGTTAACGGTCGAGGACTTCAGGTCTTTTCTTTCGGTCCTTCTAAAAGCCGGGCCCTTCTCCGTCCTTCTGTACGTCCGCACAGCCTCCATCATACTCCCTGCATCGCTGACTCCGAAGACCGGGTGCACTTCAATTCCCTGCACGTCCACGTGGAGACTTCCCCTGACGACTCCAGTATCTACCGGATGCGTTTTCAGGTACGATTTATACGACTCTCCGTGACTTGGATGTATATCCACGCGCTGTGCTGCCTCCTGGACTCCCGCGTAGAAGGAAACGGGCACTCTCCCCAGTCCTAGGTATATGCACGATCTATGTCTGTTCTGTGCGCATATACTCCCTCTATCTTCTCCCACGCACAAATTTGCTCCTCTCGTGCTGTCTCTCCTCTTCTCGCTGTAAATATGCTGTACAAAGGCCAAGTACGTGGGAATATCCGGACTCCCAACAAAAGAGACGAGTTCGCCCCTCTCCGTCTTCCCCCTATTCATGCGCCCGACTCTGTGGATGCACGTGCTTCTGCATCGGGCGTAGTCGAACTCTATGATCACGTCGACTCCTCGGATATCTAATCCCCTGCATCCTACGTCTGTGGAAATAAGGACGTCATCCCTTCCCTTCTTAAACGCCTCAACGGAGAGTGCCCTTGCCTCCTCTGACTCTGAGGAGCTGAGAATGTGAGCAACTCTCCCGATTATTCTAACGGCTTCTGCTACTCCTGGGCATCTCCTGCACGTACTCACGAAGACAAGGACCTTCTTCTCGCGGTGCTTCTTCAGGAGGGCGAGGAGCACTGGGAGTTTAATTCCCTCCTGCACGAAGAGGTTATTTATCACGAGTCTGCTCTCCTCCAGGTGTTCGGTGATTCCTCCGAGGACTTCTACTGTCTCTATCCTTCTGTTGAGGATGTTTCTGATGTGGGTATTTCCCGTGTGGTGGGTTGCACTGAAAAGGGCGTACTGTGGGCTTGTTTTGATCTGCCCGAGGATTACGTCGAGAGACTCTGCGAGTGATCTATCCTCGAATATTCGGTCCATCTCATCTATAACGACAATATCAGGGTTTGTTATTTTATCGAGAATTTGTGCGTCTGAGATGGTGACTTCCTTCTTTACGTTTTCCTCCTCCACGCGGACGTAAAGGGGTCTTCCGGGCTGGGATGCGGATATTTCCGTCATGAGTCTGTCGAGTCTTCCGGGGGTGCAGATGGCGACTTCGAACTGTCCAACGACGAGATAGTTCAGGGAGTGGGCGAATGTTCCCATTCCCGTGAAAAGTGCGGGGTGGACTCCGTTACTGCTGAGCTCTTTGAAGGTATCGGAGACTTGCTGTGCTATTTCGTACGTGGGAACAATCACGAGGGCTCTGGCCTTTGTGAAAAGGGTCTTCTTCACTCTTTCCTTGAGGAGGCGCATAAGTATGGGGATGACGTATGCGTACGTTTTACCGCTTCCTGTCCTGGATATTGCTATAACGTCTTCTCCCTGGAGCAACTTTGGAATCACTTTTCTCTGTATTGGGGTTGCAATGGAGTACCTGATATTCCCTAGAATTTCCATCGGAATATTCATTCCCTTGAAGGAAACGGACTCTTTTTTCTGCAATTCTGTGCTTATTCCGAAGTCCATGAAAAATTTTACAGCGTGAAAATATAGAAGTATTTAGAAGAAAAAGCCCCACTACTCCATGGACCCAACATGTACCAGACACTTGTAATGCACGGGAGATAGTCGTTGGCACGGGTGTACATTTTTAAAAGACGAAATAAAGAGAATTCGGGTTATTATCGTATGCCAAGCCAAAGTGCTCATTATAGGATACAGTACATCCACGTGCAAGGCCAGGGGATAAAAAAATAGAAACTAAATCCCTGCATTTCCAGATAATAAGATAATAAGCATCTGATAAAGATGAAGAATTACCAAGGGATTACTAAGATAGTGTCATAGATAATACAATGTTAAGAAAACCAACTGTCATAGATAATACAATGTTAAGAATAGATAATAGTTATAGATAATACAATGTTAAGAATGAAGAATTAAAGATGAATAATAACCCGAAGATGAAGAATTAAGAATGAATAATAGCTAAAGATGAAGAATTAAAGATGAGGAATTAAGAATGGATAGTTATAGATGAATAATAGCTAAAGATGAAGAATTAAGAACGAAGAATTAAGAGAAAACCAAATGTCATAGATGAATAGATAATACAATAATAAGACACATACTAAGACAATACTAAGTTTAACTGTTAATACTAATACTAATACACTAATACACTCTTACTATTACACTAATACTAATACACTCTTACTAATACACTCTTACTAATACACTAATACTAATAACATACTCTTACATTTACTGACTCTTCATCCTATGCATCCTCTTCATCCTATGCATCCTCTTCGTCGCTTGTGAGGACTGTGTGCGATGCCTTCCTGACGGGCACGGGTTCATCCCTCGGCTCTTCTCTGGATATCTCCTGCCGCCTTTTCTTCGCTCTCTCGCCCTCCTCCTGCTTCTCCCTCCGCCTCTTCCCGGGCTTCTTCTGGGGTGTCTCCATGAGCATCCGCATGACCTCCTCCCTCTTCACGCGCAGCTCCTGTGTCTCCTGCTCGCTCCTTTTCTCTTTTTCTTTTTCTTTTTCCTTCTCTTTTTCCTGCTCCTTCTCCGGCTCCTCCTCCATAGGCCTGTTCATCTCTTCGAGTGCTGCCTCCATGTCCTGCACCTCCTTCCACGCGCTGTCTCCCTGGATCTTCTCCCGGACTGTTTCCAGGACCTCCCGAAAGAGTCTCTCCCTCCCTCGTTTTGCGAGGTACTCCAGGGCGAGGAAAACTGCCTCTCTTGCGAGCATTCCCTGGGACTCTGTGGAGTATTTTGACGCGTATCTCTCCGCTGCCTCCTGGACTGTTCCCAGGTCTAGCTCTTCTCCGTTTCTGATCCAGAAAAGCATGTGGTTATAAAGTGTTGCAGTGCTGCTCTCTCTGACCTCTGCCGGGGAGAGGATCTGCTTTCTGAACTTTACGAGGCTGCAGAGGGCGAGGATATCTACGATTCTCTCCGTCTCTCTCCCGTTCTCGTTCTTTTCCTGCAGGGCGTGTGCTATTTCCTCGAGCATATCTGCTGCCTTCTCTGTTGTTTCCGTGTGTGTTGTATTCACAACGTACTCTCTCACGGAGGGGGATTCTCCTTCGAATCCGAGGGCTTTGAAGAGGCAGGTCATTTCCGGCCACTCCTGCACGGAGAGATCTCTCCTTCTTGTCCATCTCTCGAGTTTCTGGATGTTCTCACGGACTCTTTCTGCGGTCTCACCGTCTGCGAGTTTCAGGGCTTCTTCGTAGGCTTCTCTCGCCTTTTCTACTTTCTTCTGTGCGAAGTATACGTTTCCGATGCGGTTGAGGAGTTTTCCCTCGTCTACTGTGGGCTTCCAGAGGAGATGTGTATTCTTTGCGAGGCGAAGCATCTTCTTCGCGGAGGAGAGTGCTTTGTTATTCAGGGCTGGTTGTTCTTCTCTGACTTTTATGAGTTCTACAAAGTCTGCGAGTTGTACGTCTCCCCTTCTCTGTTCTCGCGGGGAGAGGGCATTAACTATCCAGAGGACGTCTAGATCGCATGTCTTTCCGAGTCCGAGGGCAGAGACTATCATAATGAGGGCGAGTCTTTCGGAGGTGCTCTCTTTCATGGGGAGTTTTTTTTCCTTGAGGGTTTGGGCGAGTTCTCTTGCTTCTAGGTACCTTTTTTTGCTGAGGAGTTCCTCTGCTCGTATAAGTTCGATTTCTAGGAAAAGTTTTTTTGAGTTATTTATGTGCTGAACTGCGTCTTCTGGGGCTTTTGTTGTTTTCTCGAGGAGTTGCTTTGCGCTTCCGAGGGCGACACTTGAAGATTTTTTCAGGTTCTGCTGCACTTCTGAGATGATTAGATCTGGGCCAATTCCTGGGCCCTCATCAAAAAGTCTTTTCGCGTACTCTACGTGGAGATCTGATCCGATTTTTCCCTTTGCCTCCTCGAGGAGTCTTTTGTAGATCTCCCTCGCCTTTTCCTCTCCCCTTCTAGCGGAGACTGTCAGCTCCAGGAGGGTTCTCTCGAGGGATGGGGGGACTCGGGAGATCACTGCGCTAGCTTCCTCGTACTTCTCTGCGTTTATGAAGGAGAGAGCCTTTAACTTGGCGGAGTGTGGGCACATTCTGTCTAATTTGTAGCTTTCCCGGAGGATTTCCTCCTCTTCTGCTTCTGTGGAAAGTAAAAAAAGAGTTTTTACGGAGGGAATTATAGGAGTCTTTCCCATTAGCTCTCTCGAGGCGGTTAGGTGCTCGATTTTTCTGGTTCTTCCGTACTTCACGAGGTGGACGGTTATGTCCTGGTTGTTCTTTAGGGCGTACTCCTCTGGGGTCTTTGGAGAGACTGTTTCTATTACGCGCAGGTAGTTTTCCTCCTTTCCTGCGGAGAAGTACTTTCCTGCGATGGCTATTTTCACCTTTTCTTCTATCTCGTTGGCCTGCATTCTTTTGATGAGGCTGTCAAACTCTTCTCCTGCTGGGAGGGATTCTCTCCTCTCTTCGTGGCTCTTGTGCGCTGTGTACATTATTTGGAATATTTTTGCTATTTTTATATTTAAGACGGAAAGCCCAGGAAAGCGGGGATTTCGGTTTCCCTGGGTACGAGAAAGGTTGGAAAATTCGGGGGAATTCGTTCTTTTGGGGTTATGGGGGCATGAGATCTCAGAGATTTATTCGGGCTTATTCGGGTTATTACATTCGTGCGCAGGTGTTCTGGAAGAGGTCTCTTTCCTTCTGTGGGATGATATATCAGGTTTTCAGATATCTAGAAAATTCTGGGTTATTCGGGGTAGATGCGTACATATGCATTTGTAGGATAATTCGAGGCGGATAGTCTAGATTGCACATTTTCAGCGCGTATACGGCCCTCTCCTCCCCCAGGGCATGCTATGGGGGCTTGTTGGACTTTAGCGAGGATAACCCGAATAACCCGGGATTTTCTAGATATCTGAAAACCTGATTTATTTTAGCAGCCAGCCGATTGATTTAGCCTAATATTATGCTGGTGCAGCGATTAGCTATACGCAGAGCTCTGTCACAAGCAGGGAGTAGAGGAATCCCATGTATACCTGGTTTCCCTCTGGGGTGATGGTTCCTGGGGGGGTTCCTTTTGTCAGTTTGTACTCCGCGTACCTTATCCCGAAAGAAAGCCCAGAGCAGAGAATTCCCAGGAAAAGAATCCGGGGGCTTCCAAAAGGGAGTTTGTATAGAATGTGGAGGTTTCCCAGGACCAGCAGCCGGAATATGAGCTCTTCGAAGACCTTATCGTACGGAATGTGCTCCTGTGAGACCCGGGGGAAGACAATGTGGGAAATCCCCAGAGTTTTTGCGTTGAATACCCCGAATAACCCGGACCTAGATTTTTCAGGGACTTTTTCTTTCAGAGATTTCCCAGGGCCGGAGGAGAGCGGATCTCCGGCCTTTTTGCTTTTCTCAGCATCTACTGCCGTCGTTATCCCACGAAGTGCACGGCCATGGACTGCCAGGAGGAATATGATCATATCCAGGGCCTTATACATATACATTCTTAGCGTGAATAAGTATACAATGCATAGCATAAAAGTGCACAAAAGCGTGCAGATTCCCTTGGGAAGGGGATGGTTTCTAAAATAAAAGACTCCGCTGTAGATAGCCCCGAATAATCCTGTTCCCAGGCCCAGAACAACCTGCAACTTCACGGGGGCGATGCTTTCCAAATGGCTGCTCAGACGAAAGATGTTTACTTCGTGAATGGACATAACAAAAGAAAATATTGCATATTTATTCGGGTGATGGAAAGCGCATTCTGAGCCCGTGGAATTCCGGGGGCTGGGAAAGGGCGTGGGAGGGCCCAGGAAGAGACAAATTCAGAGGGTGTGGGGATTCTGTGGGCTCCATCGAGGGAAATCCCGGGAGATCGGATATTTGCAGCACCTTCGGGCTATTATCTGGAATTACCCGTAAATTCCCAGTAAGCGTATACGAGGGGCTAATATGAGACTCGGAGCATTCGGGCGTCAATATACCCCAAATATCAGCCTGATCGTTCGGGGTATATAAGAAAAGAGATCTCTTCCAGAATATTTACGCATGATTGCAGTCCGAAGATATCAAAGTGATTTTTTTATTTATTCGGGTTATTCGGGAAAATATCATAGTTCTATCTATTAGGCATTTATTCACGCGGGGACTTCTCTCTGGGGGATCTCCCGTGGGGCTTATGTGCAGATCCAGGGCCTTTCTTTCCGGGGAATACTCTGTCTCTTCTCCGCATGTGACTCTCCCCCTTCGCTTTTCTGTGGGGGTTTGCGTCTTCCTCGAACTTTGGCATTGGCTCTTGCCCCAGGGGAATCGTATTCAGGATCTTAACCACAATCTTCAGGACTTCCTTCAGCTCCTTCTCCTCTATCTGGGGCATGCTCTCCCGGGTGGTGGAAGCAGCTCCGTCGAGTAGAGCTGTTCTCTGGACTCTGCTTAACTTTGCCTTTTTCTCCCGTTTTCCGAGAGTATCTGCCTCTGGAGCGCCTACTTCTGCAGAGACTTTGCTCTCTCTGTCTGCCCTCTTCTTTTCCTTTATCTTCATCTTCTTGGCGCGGGCTTTTATCTCGCCCTTCGCAATAGCCTCGTCTATCGAGAACCCGGAGTTCATTCGCAAAAATAAAATTTTTCCAAAAAAACAGAAGTTTCCGCCTCTCCGCAGATAGCCCGAATAACCCGAAGATTAACGGGAAGAAAAATTTTATCTGTATTTCCCCAGGGGAAGCAGATTTATCTCCGCTGGAGGCTTTCCTGGGCTTTCTACAACGGGAGTATACGCAGACCCCAGGATATTCGGAGGAAAGTGCTCGAAGAAAGTGCCTAAGACGGAGAGAAGCCCGGGATACTCTGAGGCTGGGACCTGAAAAGTCATCCTCGCCCCCAGGAGGGAGGGACTCTTCGAGAATTCGAGTGTTTTAGCCCTGTAAGCACAGGAAATAGCTTTTACCAAAGATTCAACGGTCTTTTTCGAGATAAGCTTATTTATCAGAGAATCCGAGGACTTTTCAACGTATTTCACGGGAAGAGAGAGGAAGACCTCTGAAGTCAGGCTCTTTTCAACGACGGAGTATGCACATCTCTCCAGGCTCAGGCGAATCTCCTCTCCGCTCGTCTCCTCGCCTGTGGACTCTTCCCCTGCAGGCTCAATGAATATTCTCGCATGAGAAATCGCGAGGGAGTTCTCCGAGTCCTTTATAGCGTCTAAAGCACTTCTTATGCGGGAAGCTGCCGAGTCCACTCCGGGCATGTTCTCACTCCCTGCAGGGCCCAGGAGAAAGACCTTTTCCTCCGGGTCGGAGTACCCCGAATAACCCGAACCTGAAATATTTTTTATCTCTCCCGCCTTTTCCCCAAGGATCGAGCTCAAGCTCACGCGGATTCTGCCAGAATCTCCTGAAATGCAGAAGGACTGCAGCCTTTCAGGAGTTCTTCTAATCGGGTATATTGGCCCTATAACCCCAGAAGAGCCTTTGAAAGTGCAGCTTCTCTCCAGGAAGGCCTGCAGAGAGTGCGGGCCAGCGCTGGAGAGTTCCACCCGAGTACTCCGAGTCTCCGAATAACCCGAATTCTGTAGTGCTTCCTTATGCCTGACTCGCACGCCAAAGTAGAGCATATCCCCGGGATCTCCGAAGAATTTTTCTGGACTTTCAAAAATAACGGAAATCCCAGGGTTATTCGGGGTTTCCTCCTCCATCCGAGAAAGCAGGAAAGAAGACGCTCTCTCAGTGATCTGCACCTCTGCGATGTGGAAGTACCCATTCACGGGCCCAGGCTCAGCCCAGGAGAGCCTGCACTCCTCCCCAGCGACAAAAACCGAAGGAATCCGCGCATTCGGAGCAGATCCCTTCAAAAGCACCCGAATATTCCCCTCCCGAGTACCCCCCAGGAGAGAGACTATCTCGCAGAATAGCCCGTCTTTTTCCTGTTTCCTCCCCCCGTCTCTACCAAGGCCCTGAAATACCCCGAATAACCCGAACTCTCTGAAAAGACTTTCCACAGAGGGAATCCTGAGAGCGTGTACGAGGAGGTCTCTCTCCAGAGTTTTTTTGCTTTTCACAAACTCAAAGTATCCCTGTCCCCAGAGAAGCTTCTTTCTCTCCTTCGGGGATGCTCCGGAGAGTTCCAGGACACTCCAAACCTTCAGGACGTGCTCGGAAAGGCTTGATTCCCTCCTTTTTCTTGGGCACAGAAAGTCCTGGGGAAGTCCCTGGAAGATGCAGATTCCGTGCTTTAAGCTTCCCACCCAGAGCTCAGTCTCGGGGCCTTCCTCCTTCAGGAGATGCCTGGAAATCTCAGAAACAGCAGAGATGAGGACTTTCTCGGAGTCCCTGCCTTTAGAAAGGATCCTATCTGCTTTATTCACGAAAACCAGGACTTTCTTCGTTTTACTCCTCCGTATCGCCTCGAGAGATGCTGAATCCCACCCCGTGGAAACATCGACGAGGGAAACGAGAGCGTCGAAAAGGCCGAAAGTTCGCCCCGAGAAGATGGGATTTTCAGGGTGGGGGGAAAACTCCACGAATTCATCCCATCCCTGGGGAAGCTCCTTTTTCCCGAGGGTGAGTCCATTTCTAGTCTCCCAGCACTTCCCGTAAGAGCAGAGGCTGCGTATGAAAGACGTTTTCCCAGCGCGGACTCCTCCAATCACCGCAAAGCACGACATGGAAAAGCAAGAAGAAAAAATAATAAGAGGAAAAGCCCGAATAACCCGAATAACTCCTATAAAAGCGAAGGTTCATCAAAATATCCTATGACCCCATATAGTCAGCCAAAACCCGCTGAATTCCCGTATAATCTCTTATAGACCCGTCAAAGCTCCTACAATCTCTTCAAATAGTACTAAACCCCTTCTAAGGCTGCCCAGATATCTTGTAAATCTACTCAAATGCGCATTCAAATCTATTCTAACTCCACCTAATTCCATATATTCTCATATAACCCGAATAACCCGATCTAATCTCCTATAAAAGTCAAAAAGTTCAAAAACTCCCCAGAAATGAATAAAATTCCCAGATCAAGTGATAAGAGCGCATGTAAACAAAGCAAGAAGAAATAAAGAAGAAAAAGAAAAAATTTCAAATGAGCTCAGTTCGAGTAGACCCAACTCAGGAGGCAGTTCCTGCAATGACTGCGGAAAGAAGAAGCGAAAACATGAGGAATATCCTAGGGGAGAGTACCCACAATTTCCTGTGGGCGAGCGAAATGGGCCACCAAATCGACCCAGTAAAGGAGAAAGTTTCTGCAAAAAAAGCAGATAATCCCATTCTTACGACGGAGTATTGGAAGGCAGTCCAGCACAGAGAAGCCAGTCTCATGAACTTTTTTATAACTTCCCCTATAAGTACACTATGCTATCTAAGCATTGCTGGGAACCCTTATTACGTGCGCCTGGCTCTTGTTATGCTCTATTTGAACATCTGGCAGTTTCTTCTCTCGCTCATAAACACGGGATATTACTACGTCTTTATGTATAGGGTGAAAAAGGCCTTTCCCGAGAAGAAGGCCCTGGGACTCTCTAAAGCAGGGACTTTTCTCGTGCAAGTCCTTGTTATCCTGATGTTTTGCGTGAGTATATGCGGGATCTCTGGACTTGTTGGGCACGGGACGTATCTGATGAAGGAGAAACACAATATGAGCATATACGAGATATTCCTTGGGGGGAAGATTGCGAGTGTCCCAAATAGCAGGATCTCTCACGTGGATGCCCTTCTCTGTGGTATTCTTATAGTGGGTTCTACTGTCGTATTAGCGTATACGGAGAGCAGGTACAGGTTTGTTTCTGATGAGAAGGAGGAGACTTTGGGGCAGTTCAAGTGCATTGTAGTGAAGATTCTCACGGTCGTCGGATGTGCTTTTGTTTCCACTGCGGGAAGAGCTCTGTTTGGACTCTTTGACGGGATTGGGGACTTTGCAGAGCTGGCAGTTTTTTCTGTTTTGACTCCTGTTATATACGGGTTATTCGGGGTTTTCATAGTTTTCAGCCAGTACGGGACGCTTACCCCGTGGAAGTCCGGGGGCTCTTGGGGGCCAGGGCAGAGCAAAGTCAAAGCGATAGCGAAAGGGGCGCTCTTTATTATAAGCGTCTTCTTGGGGGTGGGGACTTCGTATTTCATCGTCAGGCGCCTTCTGTAGCGAGTCTTCGGGTCCACCAATAAATCATGCAGATATCACAAAGCAAAGACGGATTTTATCTTATTAGTATGCACTATGCAGTAAGTGCCATGATTTAGTATGTACTATGCAGTAAGTGAAAATATTTAGTATATACTACACAGTAAGTGAAAATATTTAGTATATACTGGGCAATAAACAGCAGAAAAGGCATGTGCTAATATGCACTATGCAGTAAGTGCCATGATTTAGTATGCACTATGCAGTAAGTGCCATGATTTAGTATGTACTATGCAGTAAGTGAAAATATTTAGTATATACTGAGCAATAAACAACAGAAAAGGCATGTGCTAATATGCACTATGCAGTAAACACCAATATTTAGTATATACTGCACAGTAAATAGTGGTTTGTTTATGCTGCACAGTAAATGGTGTACTTAGTATATACTGGGTAATAAACAGCAGTAAGTGAAAATATTTAGTATGCACTATGCAGTAAGTGCCATGATTTAGTATATACTGCATAGTAAGTGCTGGGGCCCTGAACAACCTGAATCCTACTGGACTACTTTGAAACAGAAACCCTGAATTCAGGGCATATAAGCACGGCCTGCAGCGCAAATATGACCTGTGAGGCATACATATCCCCAAACGTAGAATGGTCCCTCGAGCCGTCAACGTGGTTTGGGCAGACGCTTCTAACGGGAACTGTCTGGTTTATTCTCACGCAAATTTTCACAAAACAAGTTGCCTGGTCCCTCACGATTTGGCTGTATAATATAGTCACTTTCGTCTTCTTCCATGCCATTCTAGGAGATCCCTTCAACCCTGACTTTTCAGGTCTTACTTTCTGGGAGCAACTAATGATCCAGCTAAAGGGCTCTTCTGGGATGAGCTTTTTCACGCTTTTTCCCATTATGCTCTTCCTCTGCGCTGCTCGCTTGGCGAAGTTCAACAATGCCTTGTTCGTTGTGAACTTCCTCTCCCTGGTTTTTGTCGTGCTTCCGAAGGTCCTTGTGTACGTGATGTACTACAGGAAGGCCAAGTCCGAGGGGCAGAGAAGGATTCGCAGGAAGTCTAGCAAAAAAACGGCGGAAGAACCTGAGAATGTCCGAAAAAGGAAATAATACGACCTAAAAGGGAAATAAAAAAGCAAATTTTTATCTAAACCTGAAAATAAACCTACAGCCGCAAAAAAGAAGAGACTTCAAGCAGGTCCAGGGCTTCACTATCTTCAATTTTAAAGTCCTCCACATTCCCAGACTCTCGCCCGTACTTGTGCTTGTACCACAAATACTCAACGACTCTTTTTAGGCTCGCGTGGGAAATGGGCAAATTTATCCCAGACTCTGAAGACTCTTTAAACGCGGAAGTGTCTATGATCTTCTTCAGAATGCTGCTTTCGCTTAAAATACTGTAGGGAATAGATGCTTCTTCTCTTGTGCTGCAGGTGAGTATAATGTTTCTGTCAGAAAGGCTATCTGAGGGCCTGCCTTCTGGAGGGGTTGTTTCCTGCTCTCCCATTCGCAAACACTTTCCAATATTTGTTTTTATTTTTATTTTTATTTCTTATTTTATTGCCTTTTTATAGCTTGGAAGCATTTTATTTTTTTGATGCAGGGAATCCACTTCCAGAGAGTGCAGGCAATTCTAAGAGTCCCCATAACCCCGGACCAGCTGGGGAGCATTCCAGATGCCATTTACAAGTACTTGAACGATCTCGTGGGGACGTACCATAAAGTGTTTCGGGGCCTTGTCGTTTGCTATACTGAGAGCTTGGGGATTCTTGATAGCGTTGGCTCTATCTTGGGGACAGATGCAAAAATTTACGTAAAAGTTTCTGCTGAGTTTGTCGTTATGAAAATTGCAGTCCGCGGGAAAGTGACCGTTAAAATCGACGATGTTTTGGAGGGAAGCGTGTCAGGCCTTGTCTGCGGAGTTCTTCCTGCAGAGATTTCAGGACATGCAGGATACTCCGGAGAGTGGGCTGGAGAAATCCAGCGCGTGAACCTATTCCCGCTTTTCATCACCGTAGGGGAGAGCACAGAGTAGCCGAAAACTTCCCGACTTTTCTATTCGGGTTATTCGGGCTTTCGCTCAGAGCCCATAGCAGGTTCGAGCCCGAACTGCAAGTATATTTTTATGTTTTATTATGCTTCATAAATAAATTTATTTTTTCATTTCGCATGAACGAAGTCGTCTCAGTGAAGTTTGTTCGGGAGGAGTCCCCGACAGAGAAAGGCCCTTCAAAAATCGAAGGGGAATTTTTGAGTCGATTCGTCATTCAGGAGGAAGAGACGCTTTCCCTAGTAAGCCCCAGACAAAGCAAAAAAATCACTCTCGAGGGAAAGTACGTGGGGACAGCAGGGAACTCCATCTGGGTCCAGCAAGGGGAATTCCTCGTTAAATTTTCACTTCTCGGGAGCCCAGAAAACTCTTTTCTTTCGGAGGTTATTCGGGTCTGTGTTGGAAAGGCGAAGGTTCGAGTCTCAAAAGACGAAATTTTCGTGAAGGAAAAAGGCTCTTTTTCTGTTCGCAGTCTGCAGATGGAGGAAATAGCGAAGATCCCGGGGAGTTTTCGGGGAGTCTCTGAGGGCTCTGTTTTGGCTGCGGATGCGGGTGAGCTCGTTTTGTGGGGGAGAGAGAAATACCTGGAAATTTGGCGGGAGAAGATCGACGAAGGGGCAGAGTATTTTTTGCTGGAAAATTTTGTTCTTTCGGTCAGGGCTGATCTTTTGACATTTTCAGGGCCGGAATTTTCGGGGGAAGTAAGAATTTGCATCGACGTTGAAGAGGAGGAAGAACCCGGGCATTTCATCGTCAGAAGCTTCCGGGTTGGGCCGATCGAGCAGTTCTTTGTCGTTGCGCATACAAACTCCGTGGACATCGAGTACGTTGTTTTTTCGGGCGGAAAGTTCCAGAAGTTCATTCCCCACGAGGAACTCGACGGGTTGGCTGTGCCCTTTGGGGAGAGTTTGAAAAATTTGCACGTTTTGGAGTCAACGGTTTTGCAGGACGTGAACTTGGAGGACAAGGAGATTCTCCAGGGGCCGACAGTTGCTGTTGAGACGGAGGATAAAGTCACTTTGTACGGGATGATGCTTGATCTGTGCGATCTCTCTGCGTACGTCCAGGGGCGCCGTGGGAGGGAGCCTGAAATAAATCAGGTTAAAAATAACAGATTGCCAAATGGGGAAGTATTGCCCGATATGGAAAAGGAGGAAACCGCGGCAAAACCTGAGAAGACAGAGCAGGAGAGTGCGGGAAGTGCCCTGGGGAAGCCTGCAGCGGATGTTTCGGAAAGTGCAAAAGATGCAGAGAAAGAGCCCAGCGATACCTCAAAGATTCCAAACGGAAAAACATTACCTGATACGGAAAAAGAGGAAAAAATTGCAGAACCTGAAAAGGAATGCGTTCTCTCTCAAAGCACCGGCGAGAGCACGGCTCCCCTGCAGGAAGAGCGCAAGCCCAGAGTAAGCAATCCAATCCCCCTCTCCGCTCTCGTGAAGGACCCGGAGGAAAACAACCTGAAAGTCGCTGAAAATTTCGCAGAAAAATTTGCCCTGAAAATTCCGCCAGGTCTCCGTGAAAGCTCTCGCGGGAAGGAAGGAAATGCCCGGAAAGTCGAAAGTGCCCCCGAAAAAGACCCGCTCCCGAATACGGTGAAGCTCAACATACCCGAAAGAGAGAACCCCATGGCCCGGATAAAAAGCATGCTCCAAGACCTGGGGTCAGGAGAGGAAATTTCAGGCATAAAAAAACCGATTTCTGAGGTCAGAGAAAACATCCAGGAGCTGCGCGAGATCCTGGGAAGGTGCCGAGAGCGCATGGAGAAGATAGAGCTCCCAAAGGAGCCTTCTGCCTCTCTGAGCGTGAAGGGAATCCTCGCAGGGATTGAAGAAGCAATTATCCTGATAAAAGATCAAAAGATCAGGTTGAAAGATGTAATCTGCGAGAGGGAGGCCTCCCAGGAAAAGGCAAAAATACTCGCACTTTTGGTGGAGAGCAGGCTTTCCCGCGCGGAGAAAGTCCTTTCCGGGCCACCCCTCGACTTCTCCCGGGAGATTGAGCACATAAACACGAGAATTTCGAATATCTTCAACATCTCGGCACACTCCATCGGAAAAGCACGAGATCAGGTCACACCAGGCAGTATTAGCGTCTATAGCGAGCCCCTGAAGATGCACGTCCCAGAAATTTCGCTGATTGAAGAAGGCGCAATCCTCCCAGAGGCCAGAGACAAGACCTTCGACCTTTTGGACGAGTGCATAGAAAAGATAAAAAGCGTCCAAATCCAAGGAGATACACTTTCAAAGGACGGCCTGATGCAGCACATCTTTAGGTCCCCAAACGAGGCAGCTTTTCTCCGGGCAATCCACGAGAGAAAGGCCCCAGAGAAAACAGGCCCATTCGAAGGAAGCCAGCAAGCGAGCAGGTCACTCAGTGGTAATAGCAGCCAGATACTGAGTAAGACTGAGTCATTCCTAACTAGTAGCAGTGATACTAATAGTACTAGAAGCAGCTCACTCCTAGGCAGGAATACTAGTAGCAGTAGCTTATTCCAGAGTAGTAATAGCAGCAATAGCCAGATACTGAGTAATACTAATACTAATACTAGTACTAGTAATCCATTCCAGAGTAGTACTAGTAGTACTAATAGCAGTCCTATGGGCAGTAGCTTATTCCAGAATAGCAGTAATAATAGTAATAGCCAGATACTGAGTAATACTAATAGTAGTAATACTAGCAGCAGTAATCCATTCCAGAGTAGAAGTAGTACTAGCAGTAGTAGCCTATTCCAGAGCAGTAATACTAATACTAATAATAACCCATTCCAGAGCAGTAATACTAGCAGTAGTAGCCTATTCCAGAATACCAATACTAACCCATTCCAGAATAGTACTAATACTAATAGTAACCCGTTCCAGAATAGAAGTAGTAATACTAGTAATACTAGCAGTAGTAGCCTATTCCAGAATACTAATACCAATACTAACCCATTCCAGAATAGAAGTAATACTAATACTAGCAGCAGTAGCCTATTCCAGAATACTAATACTAGTAATATTCAATTCCCAAGCAGTACTACTAATACTAATAGTAGCCTATTCCAGAATACTATTACTAGTAATACTAGTAATACTAGCAATATTCAATTCTCAAGCAGTAATACTAATACTAGTAGTAACCCATTCCAGAATACTCCGCAGGCATCAGGCACTCTATTCGGGGGCAGCCCACAGGGAGCTTCTTTCCCGGGACAGAGCCCTGGCAATTCGTCCTTCAGCCTTCTCTCGCAAAGTTCCGGCTTCACTCAAGGGAGCAAGTCCCTGGGCCTCTCCGGAGCAAATCCATCTTCTCTTTTCAAGAAGAAAGAGCAATAAACTATACTTATCTTTATTCTATCACCACAAAATAATAACGAGCGAGCGACAACTGCGCCCACACTGAAGCTCAGCTGCTACATAATGTTCACAGCCTGCCTGCCAGAAGTACTCTACCAGTTGCTTCTCCAGCTGCAAGTCCAGCCTACCACAGAATAGTACATAATACTCTAACTATTCCTACTACAGAATACTAGTAATACTATAGTAATTCTACAGTAATACTAGCAATACATCAGAATACTCTAACTATTTAAGTATACTACAGAATACTAGTAATACATCAGAATACTACAGTAATACTACATAATACTTCAGAATACTCTAACTATTTAAGTATACTAGCAATACTCCAGAATACTACAGTAGCAATACATCAACTATTCCTACTACAGTAATACATCAGAATACTACATAATACTACAGTAATACATCAGAATCCTCCAACTATCTAAGTATACTAGTAATACTCCAACTATTCCTGCTACAGCATACTAGTAATCCTGGTGATCCTTCCGTCTGTTCTAACTGCTCTCACAACTTCTCATCTCTCCTTCTCTTTCTATCTCTGCCTACGTCTTCCGGTACTGCTTCAGCACGGGGTATATGTTCTCGAATGCCTGGTATATCTCCTCCCTGTGCTTTGCCCCCGTGAGGACGACCTTCCCGGAGACGAACACGAGCAGGACGATCTTTGGCTTTACCATTCGGTATATAAGCCCTGGGAAGAGCTCTGGCTCGTAGCTGCTGTAGTTACTGTGCCCGAACACGAGTCCCTCCAGGCGGATGCTGAACTTTGTGTCGCAGCTGCTGACGATGTTCTGGATCTTGAACTCTGTGAAGCGCACGGGATATCCGAGCCTCCGTATGATGATGCTGTACTTCTTCGCTGCAAGTTTTGAGTCCTCCTCGGATCGAGCCCCAGTAACGACCATTTTTCCAGAGGCAAAGATCAGGGCCGTAGTTCTGGGCTTCCGAATGCGGATAATCACCGCAGCGAATCTCTTCGGGTTGTACTCCGCATTTCTCGCCCCCAGAGCAATTGCCTTCAAGTCCAGGCGACAGCACAAATTCACCGTAGCAACAATATTCTGTATCGTGGGAACAAGCCCAGAAGGATGCTTCCCCAAATCTACTCCCTCCTCTGCAGGCGCGTACTCCTCCTTCTGCTCCATGCAAATAAAAAAGAAAAAGAATAAATATTTCTGAATCGATCGATGTATTTCGTCTATTTACAGGGAGGACGGCCTATCAAAAACCTCCCAGACTTTTAGCTCTCCATTTTGGCTTCCCGTGAGGAGGAGGGTCTTACTTCCGAGGGGAGTCCCTTCCAGGGCGCAAACCATCCCGTCGTGCGCGTGCACTTTCTGGACGCTTTTCTCGTGGACTTCGTATACGGCCTGGTATCCCCCGAGGAAAAGTCTCCCGGAAATTGCGCATACGGACTGGATTTTATCGGAGGAAAAAGGCAGCGAATTCTTGCTGTGGAAAGTCTTATCGTATATGGAGACTCCGTCTGGGAATACGAGGATGCTATTCGTTGGGGTCTTGTGGAAGGCGAGGGCTCCCTTACTGCTCAGCTCCTTCACGTACGTGGCACTCTCCGGGTTGAAGAGCGAGACTGTATTCACGTCGCAAACGGCAATGAGACTGTCGCTCCTGGAAAACATCATTTTAACGGTTCTTCTCAGGGCAAAAGCTCCGAGACAGAGGCCATCCATCCCCCAGATGCGCAGTTCCCCGTCTATTCCCATCGTGTAAATCTTCGAGGGACTGAAATCCAGGGCCTTAACCGAGGACTTATGCCCCTTCAGGCAGAGAAAGAGAGAAACCCCTAACTTTCCTGCCTCTCTGGAGACTTTGTAGACTTTTGCCTCCCTGTCGAGAGAAGCACTTCCGAAGTGCATCACTCCCTCGGCGGAGGACTCCTTCACCTTCACCTGCGAAATCTGCATCGAGTGGGATTCGAACTTGATGACGTCCGCCATGTTCAGGAGGTCCAGGACGCAGATGGAGGCATCCATTCCCCCGGTTACGACGATCTTATTCTTCTGGCAGATGGAGATGCTGTTGATTTTCTGTGTGTGGAGGCGGAGTTTCAGGACTTCCTTCATCGCAAGAGATTTCGGGTTATTCGGGGTATTCGGGGTATTCCTGGGCTCGTCTATCTCGAGGATGCTGTCGAGGAGGTCTCCCTCGTCCTTGTACCAGTGATTTTTCTGGGGGATTCTGGGCTCTGGGTTATTCGGGTTTCCTGGTCTGGGCTTGTACTCCTGCTCCTCCTTCGCCGTTTTCTCGAGGATTGCATCTATTTTCCCCGTTATTCCTGTGGGTTTTCCCCTTCCACTGCGCACGTTGTACAGGTCGTTGAAGGCGACGAACCAGTCCAAAAGCGCGCTGGATCCCTGCGTTATATTTATGTTGCTAATATCGCCCTCTACTTTGAAGACCTTCGCAGATCCTATGTAATTTCTCTTTATTAAATATTCGTATATCAGCGTGTTTAGAACTGTTGTGCTTATGTAGGTGTCTGTTTTTGGAGTCTCTTTTTCCTCGTAGTTGAATCTTCCTTCATGCATTTCCCAAATAAAAAGAGCAATTGAAATATGCTTGGGGGTTTATTAATTAAAATATTTTGGAAAAAAATGGAGCTGAAAAGCGGAGAAAGAGAGCGCGGGGTGGACTCTCCCGGGGAGGAGAGAGAGGAAGAAGCAGCGATGTTTTCGCGCGGAGAAGGAGATAAGAATGCGCGTGTGAAGGCTTTTATGGACGTTTTTTCGATTCTTTCTCACGTTACAGGGCACGTTTTAGTCGTTACTCCGCTGAGAAGTGAGGCAAGCACCTTGGAAAAGACGTGCTCAGGCCTGGAGGGCGTGCAGGTGAGCATCGCAGGCGCAAAGAGGGCAGAAGAGCTCTTGTCCGGCCCAGAGAGGATAGATATCGTCATTCTCCGGAAGTACAAGATCCTCGAAGAGATGCAAGTTTTGAGCGGGGTAATGGAGGCAGTTGGAGACCGGCAGGTGATCGTCTCTCTCGAGGGAGGGGATGAAGTCCCTTCTCTTGAGGGTTTTGCTCTCGCCTCAAAAAAAGTCTCCAAGCGAGAATTTTTCATTCACGGGGAGACTATTTTCCAGAAAATGGCCGTTGTTTTTTCTGTGACGAAGGCAAGACCCATAAGAAACCTGTGCGTGATCGTGGGCTGGCCAAAGGAGGAGCGGAGAGTCGAGGTATTTCTCCGGGCATTCGGGATGCGCGTGGAGGTAAATCCCCCCGGGCGGAGAGAGGGCGTTATCGGGGTCTTCCGCCCGGATAGTCTCGCTGCGAGGAAGGAGGTTTTGGAGAAGTACAGCCTTGTCGTTGATATGTCGAATGGAGCAGCAGAGGAGGCACTGGAGGACGTAAAAACGACTGTTTTGCGGGTAGTTTCCCCTCGGACTGCGCCGGAGGATGCCCGATTTGCCAGGATAAGGGATGCTGCTTTGCAGTATAAGTACCGGATAGAAAGTGTCCTGAATATGATCACGAGACACGTCATGCAGGGAAAGGCAGAGATAGACGAGGCATCCGTAAAGCACCTTCACGGGCCTCTGCGCCTTCTGTAGGGCAGAAATAAAGCAATATTTATTACACTGTGTAGAGTATGCTTGTACGTAGTTATGGGATAGCGTGGAGTAAGTATGGTAGTTATGGGATAGTGTGGAGTATATCATTGTTTATTCTGTGTGAAGTAAGTATGGAATATTCTGTTACTTGTTGCGTACTGCATATTTGTTCTGGTACTTACTGCACAGTCTAGCATATATAGCATATGCTCTGTGCTTGCTATGCACTGCGCAATAAGTATTGCTTTATTTTTCTCGTGAGCAAAATAAAGGGAATGCAGCACCCGAAGAATGCGCAAACCCTTCGAGAAAAGGCGTGGAATGGCCTCCACGAGAAAGAGCGAGGCATAGTCTGGCTTGTTTTGCTGGATGTGATCTCTCCCTGCGAAAGCTCCCACGAGTCGGAAATTCAGGCCCGAATAAAAGCGTACCTCGAACTTTCTGAGGAGGAGACTTTTCTAACCCCAGACTTTCTCCTTTCCCCGTCCAACCTAAACAAAGCCTACAAGCAGATCCAGAAAGACGTTCTCCGCATAAAAAGCACTTTTCAGGGCACAGACATTTCAGACCGTTATATAAAAGCGATGCAAATATTCACTAGAAAGCACTCTGTGATTGGATACGCCCAGGGGATGTGCGAAATATTTAAGCTCTTTATAGACGTATACGCTGTAGGGTACTCCGTGGAGGAGGCTGAGGCTCTTTCCTACTTCTGCTTTACTAAGATCGTTTGCACGTACTTAGACTATTTTTCATCTAGGCAGGCGGGAATTGAAAGATCAATTTTTGAGATTCAGGTTCTGATAAAAAAATACGCGCCTGACCTGGAAAGGCACTTTTCCCGGGAGGGCGTGGAAGTGAAATACTTCGCATACAACTGGGTCTCTACTTTCCTGATTCGGGAGTTTATGCAGCACAAGGAAGTCTTTGACGCGCACTTCTCCCTGGGGCCTGAGGAGTTCGTGCGTTTTAACGAGGCATTTTCAGCGGGAATTATTTTTCACCTTTCAGGTTCTCTCCTGGAAAGCGACTTTGAGGGCATTATCAGGACCCTGCAAAACCTGCAGGATAGAGCCTGGTCTCGCCCGGAAATAGAGAAGCTCCTCTCCATCGGGTTTGTGATATACTCTGGGGGGCGGCTCTGGTAGACTCCAGCTGCAGTGCACGCTACACGGGATATTGCATGCTGAAAGCACAGAATAAATACGATAGCATAGCTAAATAGCCAAGTATCTGTAAACATCCATCTAATATATGCAACTATCTAGCTATAATAACGGTATATAAAACTGTCTATCAGAACAAGTTTAAACAAGAGTATATGCCTAACTATAACGGATATATGTAGAAACAGTCTATCCAACCATCTAGCTATAACTACATAAATACAAGTACTATCTCTAAAAAGCTGTTATCTCTAAATAAATATCTATATATAAACAACTATCTGTATATAACTTCTATCTAGCTATAACTATCTAGCTATAATTACATAAATACATCTGTTATCTCTAAATAACTATCTAGCTATGACTATCTAAATAGTGCAGCATATGCACATACAATACTATAACTGCAAGATATATCCTGTTTTCCTATGTCTTAGTTTATTCGTAGTCTGGAATTGGCTGGTTTGTGGCCTCCTCCGAAAGCTTAGCAAATCTCTCGACCAGCTCCTCATCAACCACCGCCTCTGGGGGCAGGAGAGCCGAATTTGCAACAAAGAAAAGGTCCGGCTTCTGGTACAGCGTCTTCGTGAAGTAAAGGAAAGGCTTATCGTAGTTGTAGTTACTTTTTGCGCTTATGTCGAAGTATACGATATTCTGCATAATTTTTCTATCCTTCATATTCGCAGGCTTGACTTTTCTGTCTATGATATCGACCTTATTCCCGCAGAGACAGAGGGGAATATCCGGGCAAATCAGGCGCAGATCTCTGTACCAATTCGGCACATTCTTATACGTTATTCTGGAGGTTGTGTCGAACATGATAATACCGCAGTCAGCCCCGTAGTAGTAGGCATCCCTTAGTCCTCCGAATCTCTCCTGCCCTGCAGTGTCGAATACGGTGTAATTCACTTGTCCATAGTTCGTGTAGAAGGGGAGAACGTACGTTTCAGCACCTACTGTTGCGATATATCTCTTCGTGAATTCACCCGTTAAGTGTCTCTTTACGAACGTGGTTTTTCCTGTTCCTCCGTCTCCCACGAGCACCAGTTTCTTATTTGGGCCCTCGAGCATGAACTGTCCTGGTGCGGATGTGTTTTCGGGTTCGCCTTGACTGCCTTGCATAAAAAAAAGAAAAAAATAAGTATTTAAAAAGAAAATTTGCACGGGAAGAAGGACATAGTATAGTAGTAGGCAATGCAGCAGTGGGTATAGTATTCCTGTGTGTGTTTGAGTATTTAGGTGTCTTATATCTAGTTGGATAGTTGTTTAGTTCGGGTTATTATCTAGCTGTTTTGTCTTATATCGTTGTTTTCCTTATGGATTATCTACTATCTATATTCTGTCGATCTATTTCTTGCACGCATTTGTACAACGATCTGGCACTTTATTTGCTTTTGCGAGTGTTTTTTTCAGGTTCTGCATTTTCTAACGGTTTTTTCCAAATACGGTAATTATTCCTGATTAAAATTTTACTCAATAAGATCACCAGGCACAAAGTAACTCCCCCGAAAACAACCCCATCAGAAGGCAGCATCCCGGAAACTCTGTCCAGAATCCGCATCCCCGAATAGGCAACTGCAAACAAATATGCATATCCCAGGGAAATGCAAGAAGCAGGCGACTCGTACCCTTCAATCGTGCGAACAGAGTCGAGAATTCGGGGGTTTTTCAAAACAGCATCAATATCGTTAGAGTATGACTTTCTGTAGGAAATATCGTGCTCTAAAATGTCGATGTCCGTTATGTTTTTAAACCTGTTTTTGTGCTGCAGGAAGAAAGTGGGGAAACTGTTCGTTTTAAAGCGAAGAGCCATGATTGGGTCTGTGTTGAAGTTTATCCTTTTAATCGTAAAGACTCCAAGCGTTTTCTCTGGGAATGAAGAAAGCCACTTTTTGTACGAGCTGCATGCAAGACACTTGCTTTTATCGCTTTCATAGTATATGAAGATAAGCATAGGCGTCTCACTTGCGAAGTCATTTACTGTGTATTTTGCAATCCCAGAGAAGGAAGAGACACTTCCCAGGAGAGCCAGCAGGAGAATCCCCACGCGAAAATGCATAAAAAAATAAAGTGGGGAAGCTTTATGCAGGATAATATTTCCCCTTTGGGAGACATTGTGGGCTGAGGAGTGGTTATAATAGTAGTAATGGCAGTATAATAGCATAGTAATAGAATAGTTGGTGCAGTAGTAATAGAGTAGTCTTGGTGATTCGGGCTATTAGAGTGCAATAGTAGTAGAATAGCAATGGTAATTAATAGTTGGTAGAGCACCTGTAGAGTATGATGGCGCAAGTATTATGGCAGTATGTATTAGTGTATAGGCACTCCTTGCAGTTTGGCAGTGCAGAATATTCTTTCCTTTTACTTAGCACGCTCCCACGGCACTGGATAGGTACTCAGGAGAGGCAATTTTACTTAGCAAATTCACACGGGAAAAAGGAATCTGCGGGAAATTTATGGGAGAAAAAAAGAAAATGTCTCGGACAAAGAGAAAAAGACAACGCAAAAATCAATTAGTGTTTGTATACGGTGAAAGGGGGGTACTCAGGAGAGGCAATTTTACTTAGCAAAATCCCACGGGAAAGAGGAATCTGCGGGGAATTTATGGGAGAAAAAAATCACCAGAAATTTCTGCTGTTGCTTTGCACTATAACAGCTATTCTATACTAACTTTCTATACCAACTATGCCCCGAAACAGCTACTACTATGCTAACGCTACTATACTAACGCTACTATACTAATGAATACTAACTGCTACAATCATAATAACTATCTTATTACTATACTACTATGCTATACTATTACAACTATCTTATTACTGTTCTACTATTACAACTATCTTATTACTATCTTACTACTGTACTAGTCTATTACAACTATCTTATTACTATCTTACTACTATACTATTACAACTATCTTATTACTGTTCTATTATCCTGCTCATATCCTGCTCGTGTCCTGCTCGTATTTTATTCTTTCTTCTATTTTCTTCTAATTCTACCGCTAGCTGGTATTGTTCTCTTATTCACGATGTTTTTTTATTTTTATGGAAGTTCTTACACGGAAGCACGACTTGCTCGCAGTCAGCGTGGAGAAGAAGGAGGCCTCTCTTCTGCGGAGCAATCTCTCCTTCTACAAAAAGACGGGGACATTCACGGCCTATGGAACACAGAATTACGTTGAAATTACAACGGACAAAACGGTATTTCTGAGTCTGCGCGAGAAACTGCGGGACATCCACGTTATTCTTGAGAAGGAAAAAAGCCTGGTCTTCCTCGTGGGGGATCGAACCGTCGAATGCTTTGAGGGGGAAATCTCTCGGGGCGAACTTGAGCTCTCTTCTCCCATTCTATGCGTGCAAGTGCACCGGAATGCGCTCCTTATCCTGACAAAAAATATTTTAAAAGTCTACAACAAGAATCTGAAAAAGATACAGGATATTTCTTTGCCCTTAAAATTCCCGGAATCTTTCAGCATTTTGGAGGTTGGGTCTGAGAGTGTTCTTGCTGTTTTATCGCGGAGTGAGCGGACCTGCGTGCTTTTAAGCGGGGGAAAAGTCGTTAAAACGCTTTCAGTTGCATCTGGCAGCTACTGCGTGTGTGTTTTCCCAGGGAATAACGGGCCTTTTTGCGCAATTACAGTGAAAAATGCGATTCGAGTCGTGGGCGTATTCAGCGAGTTCGACTCCACGGCAGAAAGCGACCACATCGGGCGAATTGAAAGCGTCCGGTATTCAGAGGGGCTTTTGTATACGGCGTCCCGGGAGGGCGTTATTTGCACGATGAAGCCCGGGGACTCCGAGGCCTGTGCGATCTACGTGGAGTCGCAGGGCATTTCCAGCGTGGGCCTGGAGTAGGGACATACACGGGGACAGCCTATTATTGCGGTATTATACAGTATTATTAGAGTATTTACGGGAATAACAGCTACTACATTTACTGCAGTCTACTATTTATAACGGCGCTGTGGACACTGTCACAGTCTATTGGGCTATTATTCAATATTCGGTTGGGGCTGTTTCAGCCTGTCCGTTATAACGGCATTTTACAAAAAGCAGTGCAGTGATGCTGCAGTTGTCCTGGTTTAGGCCTGCATTTTAACGGGCACTGCGGGCAGGCTTATTCGGGGCAGTCAGCACAGCTGCGGAGCCGGGATAAATAAAAAGGGTGGCTCCGGGAATCGAACCCGGGACCTCGTGCACCCGAAGCACGAATCATACCCCTAGACCAAGCCACCGCCCAAAAAAAAGTGGAATATTAAGCAGAAATATTTCCAGCATATTTCCGCATAAAAAATAAAATACTTTTTTTAAGCCATGACAAATGTTAAAGCAATCCGCATAGGAGGAAAGGGATCTGCCCGAAGAGCCCCAACGAAGAAGCAGATGGACGCAGACAAGGACAAAGGCTTTTTGACTGCCCTCTCTTCAAACGGGTACAAGTGCAGCGAAATGAAAAATGTTGAAAGATGCTCGTTTATGACGGAGACTGATTCCGTTATAAACTACCCTGAACCTGAACTCAAGGCCATTACAAAGGACAATGCCGTTGTTGGGTACATTATAAAGGGGAAAGGCGAGCTTCTGGGCGACGACTCCAACAGAAACTTTGACTTGGACTCGATTGTTAAGTACTTGGGAACGAAAGGCGTGGATGTTGAGGGCCTCGTTGAGAGGGCAAAGAAAGGAGACAACACTGCAATTGAGGAGATTCTCCGTCTTGTTCGTGCCTCTGCTGAAGCGGAGGATAAAGATGCCAAAAAGCCTGAGTAATTTGGGGGTTTGCGTGATTTTTCGGGTTTAGATAGGAAAAATCTGGAAAAAAATAAAAGATTATTCTATTTATAGTTTTCCATGTGGCCCAAACAGGAAACATTTCCCTATTAGGAAGCCGCCCAGCCTTATTTTATTTTTTTCGCGCGGGATCAGGCACTTTCCGGGAATTCCCAGAAAAAGCAGCAAATTTTTTCCCCCATGGAGAGAGACGTTTTCTACAGGAGGGCGAAGAGCGACGGCTTCCGGGCACGGAGTGCGTACAAGCTGCTGGAGATCCTGCACTCGCACGAGGCCCTGCGCGCAAAAAGCATCAGCCGAGTCGTTGACTTGTGCGCTGCCCCTGGGAGCTGGAGCCAGGTCGTGAAGCAAGAGTTCCCGCACGCGAAGCTTGTTGCCGTGGACCTGCAGGATATTGAGCCTGTGGGCGACGCAGTCGTGATAAAGGGCGACATCACAGAGAAAGCGACCATTGAGAAAATTGTGAAAATATTCCCCGAGAAAGTTGATCTGATACTCTGCGACGGTGCCCCTGAAGTGACGGGCCTCCACGATTTGGACGAGTACTTCCACTCGGCGCTGATACAGGCCTCCTGCGGGGTGTGCGTGTCTCTTTTGGAGAATTCGGGGTTTTTTGTCGTTAAGGTTTTCACGGGGGAGGCACCAGACGTGCTTCTTGCGGAGCTGCAGGAGTACTTTGAGAGTGTTTCCCTGTTCAAGCCCAAAAGCAGCAGGTACAAAAGCAAGGAGGCGTTTGCCATATGCACGGGCGTAAAGTGCAGGCCCTCACCCACCACTTAGTGCACACCCTGTAGTAAGTACAGTATTTAGGACTTAGTGCTTACCGTGTAATAAATGTACTACTTTCTGCACACTATGCAATAAGCCTCAATAAACATTCGCCCACCACTTAGCATAGACTATGCAATAACTCCGGCATTGTTAGACTTTCTGCACACTATGCAATAAGCCTCAATAAACATTCACCCACCACTTAGCACAGACTATGCAATAAGTCCTAATTAGCGCACTTCCCATGCACTGTCCAATAAATAGAGGGGCAATCCGGGATTTTCAGCGAAAATTCATTTTTATTTATGCAGGAATCGGTGAGTGAATTCTGCGACGTGCTGGCAGACTCCGAGCGAAGGGAAATGATCTCCCTCCTCGTAAAGTACGCCAATTCCCTCGACAGGCTTGCCTTTCTTCACATTCGGTCTGAAGAGCACAAACTCCTCCTCTTGCTCTCGCAAAAAAGGGCAAGCTCTCGCCTCCAAGCCCTAAAATGGGCCTCTTTTCCCAGCATTCTCGCAGTCCTCGCAGGAGCACTTTCTGCACTCATACTCTCCTCTCTTTAGCCCCCTCCAAAACCTTGCTCTTCTTAATAATGCTGATTTTCAGAGACCAGTCCACAATCGTGTCGATTCGAATAAAAATTTCTGTCAATTTTTCGTGCTCAAAGTCCTCGAGAGCCCAGAGCAAAAAGAGCTTTTTTTCCTCCTTTTGCATCCCCGTGAGAAACTCTATTATAAGCTCAGAAATATTCCCAGGTCCCCACTCGTCGATTATTCCCTTCATTATTCGGACGTTCCTCCGTGAGCTCTTCATCTCCAGGGCGGAATTATCCCTGAAAAGTTGCTTCCCAAATATTTTATGCAGAAGAAGAATCTTTGAAGAAACAGCCCACTCTTCCGTGATCCACTTGAGGACCTCAGAGAAAGTCGCCTCAGCATATTCTGCAAGATACTTCCGCAGGTTCATCGCTATTACATCGACATTTTCCTCGCTTCTCACCCACTCTCCAAAGTTTGCGTCGTACTCCTTGTCCATTCCTTTGATTGTTCTGTCTACGTCCCTTACTGTTCTTTGCATAGATTTCTCCTGAGTCTTTCTATTTATTCATTTAGAATTGATAATTTTACTAAATGTGGCTATATTGTTTTCCATAAAAGGAAAAATACAGGGCTATTATACATGTTTATGCTGTCACTTTAGATTCCCTTTGCGGAGGAGTGATTTCGATGGTCTCGGAGATCTTTTTTTGGGTCTGAAAAATCCTGTGACGAGGAGAAAATTCTCGGGGGAAGTGCCCCGTGTCCGCATATAAGGCGGAAGAAAAGAGGGGGGATGCAGGAAGTGAGACCCCGCGTAAGTAAAGAGTCATTCCGGGATAGACTTTTCAGAGGACTTTTTCTCTTTCTCTCTGGGCTTATAGTGCTTTCAGTCGCGTAGTAATAAATATTCCAGCATTCCAGCTTACAAGAGGTTTAGTATTAGTAGTATTAAGATGGTTATATAAGCAGAGAGTAGCACTCTAGTATAGTCCTGAGCATTATAAAGGCATTATGGAAGAGTGCTAGAAGAGAGTATTATGCTAGAATAAAGCGTACTAGTAGAGAGTACTAGTAGAGAGAATTAGTAGAATAAAGAGAATTAGTATTAAGTATATTAGAGTATTATGCTAGAAGAAAGTATAGAGTACTAGAGTAGAGAGTATTATGCTAGAATAAATAGTGCTAGAAGAAAGTATTAGTATTAAGTATATTAGAGTACTAGAAGAGAATAAAGAGAATTGGTATTAGTACTAGTCTATTAGAGTATTATGCTAGAAGAGTGTATTGGTACTAGTATTAAGTATATTAGTGCTTTTATAGTGAGCCTATTCGCTATTTAAGGGGCCTATAAAGTGAGGGCTCTATAGCGTCCTATTGAATGCTGTTATTATAACCCGAATTCTCTTCTTCTTCTTTTCTCTTCTTCTCCTTCTCTTCTTCTCTTGGGAGCATCTACCACGGGAGCATTCGGGAGAAGCCTGCATCTCCCCCTGGGAGGATAAACATCTTCCTCTTTCCCGGGTCTGAGCCTTCCCCTGGAGAGTCACCCCGTGAGATGCCCCCCCTCGAATTCTCTTAAGGAGTTCGATCCCTCGTCCCACAGCCCCGGAGATTTTCCAGGGGACTCCCACACTCCCTAACCTCCTTTTTCCCCCAGCGGATCCCCCTGATTTTTTTCCCCATTTCTCCCGTCCTCAGGGGCTTTCTCTCTCCCCGTAAATTCAGAAATAAAATTTACACCAAAAAATGCGAAGTGAAAACACTCTCGAGCCAAATGCAAGGCCCAAAAGAAGCACTTTCCTATCACAGGCATCGACTCTATCAGGGCCAATCTCCCTCCCTATCCTCTTCGGGATGTGTCTTACCTCCTTGAATGTTCTTGCAAATCAAACTGTCTCGGTTATTTCGGAAGTTTCAGGGGAGACTCTCCAGAAACAGGTCCCCCTGCACGAAGTTTCCTTCTGGAATTCAGTTCTCTCCGCGATGTTCGCAGGAGCTTTCGCCTTTTCTCTCGGACTCTTTTCGATGGGTCTCCTCAAAAAGACCCCGCACGCGCATTTTAAGGGGATTTTTTCTGTTTCATCACTCCTTATCCTTCTGACGAACCTAATCTGCGGATTCTTCACGAATATTCCCCTCCTTTTCATCGCTAGGTTCTTCATGGGAGCAGGAACAGGAGCTGCCTGCGCCCTCGGACCCGTCTACTACATCGCTCTTTTAGGCCCAAAAAATGGCTCAAAAATTGCTACCCTTCAGGGCCTATTCATAAACCTGGGGATCCTCTTCGAGAGAAGACTCTCTAACTCCGACTTTTTCAGCGGGAATTCCCGGATCTTTTTCTTCATCTCCGGAGCCTCCCTCCTCGCACTTTTGATGAACATTTTCTGGACAAAAAATCTTGCAGGAGAAAGCCCGAATAACCCAGGAGAAATAGAAATTATCCGCGCAACAGAAAGTGGAGTCCCTGCAGAGAAAGTCTCCGAAGATGAAAATGCAAAATTCTTCATTGGAGTCTGCCTTTTCATGCATATAGTCCAGCAACTAACAGGAATCAACCCCATTCTCTCGAACGTATTTATCCTCTTCACAGAGAATATAAAAGACCAGACAGGCCCAGCAAAGGCTTTTTTCGACGTATCTGGAGCCCTCGGAACGGGAATCTCCTGCTTTATCATGTTCTTTAGAGTCGCCTGGTTTAAGCATATGGTTCTTACTTCGGGACTTCTCGCGTGTGGGTCCTTCCTAGCGATGATCCAGGCGGGACCTGTAGCTTCCTGCTGGGGAGCTGCTTTCTACCTTTTCTTCTTTGCTGTGGGATTGGCTTCTCTTCCCTGGATGCTTCCTTCTATGATTCTGCGGGGGGAGAGAAACGTCGCAATTGCTGCTGGATTGGGCTCTCTTGCGAACTCTCTTTTTGCGTCTGTGTATTCTTTCTTCTACATAGAGGCTTATCGTCGGGTTGGTAACGCTGTCTTTGGAGTTTTTGCTCTTTTCTGCCTGATTGAGGCAGTTGCTGGGTTCTTCCTCGTGCGGAGGTCGGACAGACTGCAGAGGAACGAAGTACGCGCTGCTCTGTGCGCGGAGGGAGTCCCTTTGAAGGATTTGCAGGCGCCTGAGGAGAAAATGTCCTGAATTCAGGTTCTGCCTTGGCCTGACTTATGCCACACTATATAATATGTGCGAGAGTGCGTTGCTTTGTGTGCACTGTGGATTAAGTGTGGGACTTATGATGCTGTGCTCATAAGAACGCGAGTGCATCGGAATGCTCGCGAGTTAGTGCATGCTGTGGAATAAATGCTGGCTTGATGGCCTGATTAAGGGGCTGCATGACTCAGAGATTCGGCGGATTGGGCGCATAAGTATTTAAGCAGGTTAAGCATCAAATAAAGGCCGTGGATTTCACTAGTACTTCTTGTATTGCGACTCTGTGGAGTATATGCAGAGTTATGCTGCTGTGTGGGTGGAAAGTGCGGGACTTAGTGCACACTGCACGGTAAATGCCACTGCTTAGTGTGCAGCGCGCAAAAAGTCTCTGCACTTTCTACTTAGTGTGCAGCATATTTTATTTTTCATGCGTATTTTGGGGGACATTGAGCGGGTGAAGGTCTACACTCTGCAGGAGCTCGAGAAGAAGGAGAAGCTGGAAATGGTCCTTGCGAGTGAGTTTGACATTTTCGCGATCACGGGCCTAGACCCGAATGACCGAGAATTTCACCGGACTTGCATCCGGGAGGTCATTAGAAAAAACACGTCCGTTTACAACCACAAATGTACGTGTCCGATCCAGAAGTTTAAGCAGGTCAGATACGTCTCGGCTAAAGACCTGATTACATATTTGAACGGAAAGTGTAACTTAGACGCTTTTCAGGTAGGCTTTATTATGCCGAAGAATACGGCGATAGGGAAAGACTTCAGCGAGCTGCTGCTTCTGATTCGGCAAATGATGATTTCCCGGAAGGAAAGTGTGTCGATCACTTTCGAGTTCTTTACGGTTTGGATGGGCTTAAACATCAGCACAATCATTCTCTTGTACATGGAGAGGTACATTGTTCAGAGCGTATTCGGCAAAATGTAGCAGGACTTGCTGTGCAGTGTGCGCTATCTAAGACATTCTGCGCGCTGCGCAACAAGAAGCAGAATAAATGCGCAGTGTGCAATAAATAGCAGATTGCTCCGCCGGCAAAGAGGCACTATGCAGTAAATACTCGAATAATAAGCCACGCGTAATAAATAAATAGCAGAATCTTGCACCATTTTTGCACACTATGCAATAAGTCCCATAGTAAATGCGCACTGCACCGTAAATAGAAGAGAGCACAGACAAATTGTCCTGGGCAAATATACGTGTACTGCATGCATATTATACGTTTATTTGAAGGCACTCAAGCACCCTTCGTACAGCCCCAGGATGAGCTCGTTCTCGTCTATTTTCTCGCTCCGGAGCCCAACCTCTTCCTGCAGGCTCGCCCTCAGCGCGTGAACACTCGCGAGTTCGACTTCCATTTGGTTTACTTTTTCCTCAACCTCCGAGAGTTCGCGCGCGCTTGAAAATATTTTATTTTCTTCTCTGTTGAGTAAGCCCGTCTGCTCCTCTTTTCTTCTTTTTAGCTCCGATACGCCTTTTGCCAAAAGTGCATTCTTTCTCCGGCTCATTCCTATGGAAGCCTCTAACGTAGAGGCATTTTTCGATAGAGTTTCTATCTCACTCTCAAGAGCTGAAAGTGCCTCTCGGAAGGCGTGTGTGCTCATGAGGGGAACCATAAAAAAAACAAAGAACTTTAGCGTAAATACGGATATAGGCTGGAAGAGGGCGGGGATTAGGCGGACTCGTGCAGGAAGGGCTATATACGCCTTTCCCCGAGGAGAATCCGTTAAAAGTCGGGCGAGCACGAGTAATTACTGCATTAGGAAGCATATAAATGTAAACTGTATTTTTTTCCAAATAAAGAAAAACAGTTAAATCAGGCACGCAACAGAAATATCATAGAGTGCACCAGCTGAGGATAATCCAGAGAAAGTGCATATTGTAGAAAGTACTATTGTAGAGTGCAAGGGCGTGCTTTATTTATCCTCCCATGCCTGCGGATCTGCATTTTCTATCGGGTATTTTTTCCATACGCCGTAATTTCCGTTATTTTTTCCCAAACAGGAAATCTAACCTGAAAGGTGTCCGAATTCCTGAATTGCATCAGAAAATCCCGTTGTCTCGTGGGCCAGTGCAACTATCCGTCGCAAAGCCATCTCCAGGGCAGGTCTGACTCTCTCGAGTCCCTCCCTCCCGCGAAGTCTCTGCAAAACCACGCGAAGAGCCTTCAATCCCCTCTCCGCAAGTCCGTCAGAAATTGCGTGGAGGATCAAAGAGACGCTTTTCTCCAAAAGCTGCTCTGGAACGTACGAGCAAAGCACCTCCGGATCTCCCATTTCCAAAATCTCTCGGATAATTTCAGGGTCCTCCAGAGAAATTGCCTGTGAAAAACTTTGCAAAATATTTTCAGGTTTTTTCAGGTTTTCTCGGACCTGATTTGGAGTTTCTGCGACCCAAACTCCCCCGGGGAACTCCCTTTCAGAGAACTCCAGGATCCCTGCGTCTGTGCAGATGAAAATGTGCCCTCTCTCGTCAACTCGGACTTCTCCGGAGGAGTTTCCTGCATTTTCAGAGACTGTCCAGAGACTGAGCTCAGACCTCCCGTGGAAAACCTTGCAGACCAGCTTATCTCTAAACTGGGTAATTCTATCAGGCACTCTGATCTTATACGTTAAAATTATTTCTTCTTTTGTGGCGGTCATTCCTAAAATGGAAATATTTCCCATTTTGGTCATAAATTCAGGTAAGACCCTAAAACTTGCAATTTCATTCAACTTTTCGTCGTACTCGTACAAGATCCCAGACTCTCCCACGCACAAAATGCGCCCGCTCTCGATGCATCCTGCACTCACACTCTCCTGCAGGGAAATGCTTTCCTGGCGGACTCCGAATACAGATATTGAATTTACGCTCAGCAAAAGAACTCGCCCAAACTCAACGGAAATGCAAACCGGTAACTCCACAGAAAGTTCCTGGAGAAGTTTTACCCGGGTCAAGTCCCAGATCTGCATCTCCCCAGTAGAAGCAAGAGCCAGAACTTCCCCGTCTGAGTCTGCCACAATTGCCGTTATTTTCAGGTCTTTGCTTTTTAGAATTTCTCCTGTGTACTTACTAAGCACGAACCTGTCGCTGGAGACGGATAAAAATGCCCTTTTTAAAGGCACAATTTTAGCTGCTGATTTGTGGTGGGCGAACCTTCGGGTGCAATTTGTGCTTGTTTTGCACCAGACAAAGACATCCCCAAGCGCATTTGCGGAGAGAAAGTCTCCAGTTTCTGCCCTCAAAGATACGTGTTTCTGCTCGTGCGTGCTGTATTCGTAGAGGAGAGACGAGGAAAGCGGGTCCCAAACGGTGAATCCACTTCCTGAGACGAGAATCCAGTTTTCGTGTGTGAATTTCAGGGCGGATACGTTCTCCAGGGTTATTGAGGCGATTGTTTTCTGGGACTGTGTGTTGTATAGAGAAATGTTGCCTGCCGGGTCTGAAAAAACAACGGTGTTTCCAAAAGGGGAAACATCTGCGCATTTTATGTCAATTCTTGTGAAAATTCTGTTCGTGACTTCCCACGCACTTTCCATCTTCACGAGGAAGGCAATCTCCCCGGATGCGTACACGATAACGAGAGAGCCCTCTATCTTCCTGGCTGCAAGAACGCGGCTCTTGCTTTTTGCCACAAGCACGGACTTTCCATCGCTCTTTCTCACGTGACAAATATTTTTTAAATCATTTCCCGATACGGAAATCAGGTTTTCATCCCCTGAAAATTCTTTTTCAGGCAAATATTCCCTAAGAGCCCCGTCCAGCGACCCCGTCAAAACCCCAGAGCCTGATTTCTCTATGAAATGCACGCTGTCCTGGTGCCCCACGATGTGCCGCACTTTCCGAAACAAAAAGTCTCTCCCCGGGTCCACAACCCACTCCTCAAAGTATCCGGCATTCTCCATATATATCATCCCGTCCACCAACTTCACAGAAATGGTACAGTTTGTTTTCATTCTGCCAAGTTCGACCCCCCGCAGGAGACTGTACAAATAGACTTTTCTGGACTCGTCGAGAACTAAAAGCGTATCTTTCTCAGCAGAAATACTTACTATTTCAGACTCGGTTTCTATGTTCAGGACTTTGCTGACTCCCGTTCTGACTTTTAGCACTTTTATGCGCCTTCCCAGGCCCACGACAATCTCATCTGAAGCCTGTATGTACTCGGCAACAGCTCTCCCGTGAGATCCATAGAGAGCACTCACTGAAAAAGCAGACATGAAAAATTTGCATTTTAGAAAAAGTATTTATGCTTTAGAGAAGGGGAAGGAGCTAAGAGTTCACATGTCAACTTTATGACTTATAGTTGGTGCTTTGTGCTTCTTGTGCAAAGCCTGGATGCGCTGTGCTTTTTTCGTGCGTGAAGTATAAAAGGTTAAAAAATTATCGGGTTTCAGGTTCTCCCAACGAACTATTTCCATAATAGGAAATACTGAAAAAATACAAGTTCCAAATCCGGGAATTTACTCAAATTCTGTACTCACTATACGCCATTTCTGCCTGCATCTCCTCGAAAGTCTTCGCAGGCCTTTCCTCGTGCTTTTTAACGGCAGCCAGTGCGTGAGAAACTGCATGCATCTCTGCGTCTCTCATACGGGGCATTTCCTGCTGCTTTTCTCCGCCCAGGAAATACCCGTTTTCAACGGTTCCCTTCACAGTGCCTTCTCTAACGGCACTTTCCATGAGGAAAAGGGCACTTTCCTGGGAAACCCCTATCCTTTCAGAAATTTCTGAAAGTGTAATCTTTGAAAAAATTCTTCCGATTCTTCTGACGTGTTCTTTCTGGACTGCAGTTTCGAGTCTTGTGATTGCTGTGAGGAGTCCGTCCCTCTTAAAGGCGTCCCTGTGCTTTTCTACGTGCCTCTGGAAGGTTTCCACGCTGCAGGTTCGAATTCCTGCGAGGATGTTTTTGTACTTTTCGTTTTCAGGTAGCATCTCCTTATCTGGAAAGATTTCCTTATCGGGCAATTTACCCTGATGTAAAAGCGACAAAAAGTGTATCTTTCTGCACTCGTTCGTAAAATGAGCATCCACACTTCGCACGAGTGCTCCCTGGACGGCTTTCTCGCACGCAGAAAAGTCTCCACTGTGCAAATGAACAACTGCCGAAAGATACAGGAATAAAGCGTACTGCAAAACATCAGCATCTTTTGAAAGAGTTACGCCTTTTAAAAAAACATTTGCTTCATCAAACGCTGATTTTCTTTGAAGGTGCATTAAAACGGCATTTACAAGCACAGCCTCCGTTTCTAAGGCTCCTTTCTCACGGGAATACGCCAAAGCAACGAGAAACTCCTGCAAACAGTCTCTATCCAGGGCAAAGGCCGAGATTCTAACGACAGCCCAGAGGCTGCTTTGCAGAGAGTCCAGAGCACGGGTTCGGCACCCTGTTTTACCTTGTTTTTTGTTTTCGGAAATTTCTGCAAGGGCACTCCTTGCGAGTTCGAGCGCAGACTCGTGCTCGTTTTTTATTGTGTGGGAGAGGGCGATGAAAAGCGTGAGAAGGGCTTTCTGCGGGGTATTTACGGGATCGCTGAAATTTACTAGACTTTCTGTGGGAACTGCCGAAATGATGTCGTATGTGAACTTTAGAGCGTCTTTTGTTGCCTTTAGAGAGGGTGTTTCTACGAGGCGAAGGCTCTCCTGCAGCTGCTCCATGAAAAAAAAGGAAAAAAAAGTATTTATGCACACAAACAAAGTGCGTCCTTGTTATATTAAAATTCGGGGTATGCCTAAGAGAGGAAAGGCTTTAAGCACGCTGTGGAAGGGTGCAGGAGGGTGCAAACTGTGTTGGAAGGGCCCAGAGAAGGCTTGTGTAGATGGATAAAGTGCCGGGTTGGGCTTGTTTTCGTGTTTGGGGATTTTCGTCTTTTTGTGTTATTTGGCTTCCACCATTTATTGTGCACTGTGTGCTAAGCGCTGCCAAAAAAAAGCATAGCGTAAAATATTTTATTTATTACGCACCACTACACATTAAATATTACATATTCTGCACTTTGCAGCAGTAGAAGTTTATGCAAAAATTTAGCGCACAGTACGTAGCAAGTAATATTTATTGTGTAGGGCGCAGCAAGAACTGTCAAAATGCATGCGAACAATTAGTACACAGTGTGCGGTGGCAGTAGCTTATGCAAGATTTAGCAAGCAGTGCGTAATAATTAAAATGTAATGTGTAGGGTGCAGCAAGTAATGCCACATCCACGCAGAGACTTACTGCACACTATGCATCAAATATTAGAACTTAGCACACACAGCACAACAAATAAGACTAGTACACAGTGCGTAGCAATTGATGGCACAATGCACAGCCGGGCTTAGTGCACATTGCACAGCAAATAAGACTTAGTGCACAGCATGCATGAAACAGCAGGACCTAGTGCAGGGTGCCGCATAAATCCTGTCTGTTTGAAGGGCTCTGCGCGAAGCGGCAGGCATTGGCCACTTTCTAGCACGCGGCGATTGGCCTGTCCCCGTGCGCGTATTTATACAGGGCGCACATCGCACGCATGGAAGACGCGCAGAAGCACAAAAGAGCCCTCAAAGAAGCAGCGGATAAGCTCGTAGAAGGAAACAAGGGAATACTCGCGATTGACGAGAGTCCTTCCTCCATGGAGAAGAAATTTGCGCCGCTGGGGATTTCCAACACAGAGGAGAACAGAAGAAGATATAGAGAGCTTCTTCTGACGCCTCCCCGCGAGATATCTTCGTGCTTGAGCGGAGTAATTCTCAACGAAGAAACCTTCCAGCAAAAAGACAAAACCGGGAAACTTTTTGTCCAGCACATCCTCGACCGAGGAATATGCGCAGGCGTGAAACTGGACAAGGGCCTGCTCCCGCTGAACGACTCCGAGAAAACAAGCACGGGACTGAGCGACTTGGCCGAGCGATGCGTCAAGTACAAAAACCTCGGGGCTTCTTTTGCGAAGTGGAGGTCCGTGTTCACGATACAGAGCGGCCTGCCCACGGAGGAGTGCATTTTCAAAAACTGCGAGATCCTTTCAGAGTATGCGCTCGTCTGCCAAAATAACGGCCTTGTTCCCGTGATAGAGCCGGAGGTCCTGTTTTCAGGGTCGTACTCCGCTGAGACCTGCGAAGTCGTTACATCCTCTGTTATTTCGTGCTTGTTCTACCACGTGAACAGGAAGGCCGTTTACGTGCCAGGGCTCATCATAAAAACGGGATTTGTAACGGCCGGCTCTGAGGGCCAGCAGCAGGGAATAGCAGAAGTCGCGTGCGGGACACTTCGTGCGCTCATGGACTCTGTGCCGCCCTCAGTCCCGGGGATCGTCTTTCTAAGCGGAGGACACCCGGAGGACGTTTCCGTTGAGTACCTGAAAGAGGCCAGCCGCGTGCGGAAGGAAAAAAAGGCTCCGTGGAAGATTTCATACTCCTTCGGAAGGGCGCTGCAGGACAGCGTTTTGGCGGAGTGGAAAAACGAAGACGAGATGCAGGAAAGCGCGCAGGCGATGCTTCTTAAGAGGGCCAAGCTGTGCTCAGACGCCGTGCAAGGAGATAAATAAATGAAACTTCGAAAGTGCGAAGTGTCTTTCTATTCTGGATTTTTCAGTTTTGCTTGCAACACTGCAGAATATTTGAATATTTGGACGCTTTTTTGCGTGTGCTTCCAGCAAACAGATGGACTTGGCGAGGAGCGCTGAGAACAAAACTGGCAAATTCAAGCGAGAACTACTCCAAAAACCGCACTGAAACTATCTGCGCTTGCTCATGCTGTTTTTCCCCGCTCGTTACCGCCTGGGCTCACAGTTTGCAGAAAATTCGCGTGCATTTAGCTGGTGGCAGACGCAGCGGTGCTATAGGACAGTGCGCCAGGGCGTTTTATGGGGATGCAGCGCATTTTCGGGACCTTCTGAAATTCTGCTTTTTGGGAGATTCCCGGCTGTGTCTTGCGCTTGTTTCTTTCAAATAATGAATTTTTTGCTTTTGCGGAAGAAGCTGCGCATTGAAATGGTTGGCAAATACACAGTCACTGAGCAAATAGGGAAAGGGGCTACCTCCGTTGTATACGAGGGCGTAAACACAAAGACAAAAGAGAAGGTGGCCATCAAAGTGATAGACTCCCGGCACAGGAGAAGCCTCCATTTGGCCGCGAACGAGATCCGGGTTCTGCAAAGGCTTTCACACCCAAACATCATCCGCATAATTGAAACTGTGGAGACGCAAAATCAGTCTCTGATCGTCATGGAAAAGTGCAAGTTCTCGCTCTCGTCTGTGGCAAAGACCGGGAACCTGCCGTACAAGACAATCCTGCGCATATTCAGGGACATTTTGGTTGGGGTCAGATACCTGCACACGAACGGAATCATACACCGAGACATAAAGCTGGGAAATGTCATGATCAGCGAAGAGAACGACCTGAAGATCATCGACTTTGGGCTCTCGAAGGACACGCTTTTCAGCGCCCCCAAAACCTTCTGCGGCACGCCGGACTTCATAAGCCCGGAAATGATGGAGCGAATGCCGTACACCAAGAAAACCGACATATACAGCACGGGCATGCTCGTGTACTTTCTCATTTTCCGGTGCGACTACAGCAGGGCCCGGATCGAGGCTGGGAAGCGGTCGGAGCAGTACAGAGTCCTCCTGGAGCTCCTGGAAAAGATGCTCGAGAAAGAGCCCAGCAAAAGAATATCCGCGGAGGAGGCACTGAACAGCAGCATATTCAATGGGTTCTACCCCCGCCTGGTGCCTTTGGAGGGCATCAAGGAGTTCCAGATACAGACAAAGCTGGGCCGCATCGAGTACAAAAACGAAGCCGTAAAAATGCGCACAGGCACGGGAGGGTTTGTGATAAAGTCTGGGATGGGCGGCGTATACGAGCTCGGCCGGAGCCAGGAGGAGGCCTACGTGCCCTTCTCCGCCGTCGACACAAAAAGGCTGAAACTCGTCGATTTCTGCTACTCGATCCTCGGCCTCGTCAAGAAGCGGACTCCCGTTGTGATCATTTTGACGGACTCTGGGAAGTTCTTCAAGATGCTGAAGGACGGAGTCTACGTGTACATCGTCGAGGACTCGTACATCCTGTGGCAGAGCGGGGAAGTTACAGCGAAAAACATGAAGAACAAGGAAAAAGTCGCTGTTTCAGAGGGCGAGCGAGAGGAGATAAAAGTGCTTATATACGAGGCCTCGCAGGCGCTTGCCAGAGACAGCACCGGAGACAGGCCCATAACAGTCGACAAAAGAGCGTGCAAAAGAGGCAGCCTAAAGCACAGCACGTGCCCGTCTCTTGCAGGGTCTTTGGAGTCCTCAACGCTTGCAAGCCTGTCCCCGCGAACCAGAGGCACCCCCAAAGGAGAACTTCTCCCCGTGTTTATCCCCGAGGGAACTGTGCTCAGAGTAGAGCCGTATCTTTACTGCATGATTTTGCGCACGGGAGAGTGCATTGTGCTGAATCTGCAGCTGGAAGAAGTCACTAAGTACGTGGAGGGGCTTCCTGGGCAGGTGCACTACATCAACAAAAACACAGACGCAGACATTCTCAGAAAAATAATTTTGTTTGAAAGCATCTTGCACAAAAGCAGCACAGCATAGGCCTTTTGCAACTCCCACAGAAAACGATGCTATGAAACACCTGCTTTATTTTGTAGATTTCTAGAGCCCCATGCGGATTAGCAGCAGTAAATACACTTTATATAACATACTTTTGCGCGATGCCAGAATTTCAGAAGATCACATCGATCGCATTGTTTATAATTGTGCATATGCGGAGTGAGGGGTGCACAGATGCACCCTCGCAGGGTGTTTCGGGTCTTTGTGGGCACACTTGCAGCAAGATTAAGTGTGCCAAAGATCGTGGGTCTGGGATTTTCCCGAGGCCCCTGAGCGTGTGGGCGATTCTGCCCTTTACAGCAATATTTCTTTAGCAAACTTGTTCTCTTTGACCAGCTCCTTTTCTACTTCCAGTACTACAGAGTCTGGCAGTCTGGGGGTTTTGGCGATTTTTATGCTGGAAACCATGTACTTGTTCTCTTCTCTGTGCTTATGTCTGCCGGATTTTTCCGCCTTCTTTATCAAGCCTGCGAACTTGGTGTTGTTCTTCTTCCTTTCGCAGGAGGATGTTGCCAGGTCTTCAGGCAGGACGCAGATGTCCAGATGAGCCAGGTGTACATGGCCTTCTATTACAAGAGAGTCCAGGGAGATTTCGCACGTTCTTTTGTTTAAGAGCCCAAATACCTGGAGGCTGTTGAGAGCGAAGGAGTCAAGCACTCGGAGCTCCTTCAGGGCGGGGAATGCCTCGCTCACAGAGAAAAACAGTGTTTCTTTCGGGTAGTTCACAATCGTCAGGCTCCTGAGCGATTTGTGGCTAGTCCCGTATGGGCGCAGAAGCGCGCAGTTAAAAATGGTCAGGTCGCGTAGAGCAGGCATATCTTCGCTCAGGGGCGCGCCGATGTCTATAGTTTTGGCTTCTTTTTCAGAAATGATCAGGGTGGTTAGAGACGGGCTTCTGACGGCTTCTATGATGCGCGGACTCGAATGCATTGTCTCCCGGTACGATATGCAGTTATTTAGAATCGCCCTCTTGACGTTCGGGAAGACGTTCTTGTAGTAGTAGTTGAAGCTGCTGGCGGTGCACGCGAAGTTTCTGGTGTCTTTCTTGCCTCCGTTGTTCATAAGAACAAGCTTTATGCTGTCCTCCCTGTCAATGCTGTTCGGCACATTCCAAGTGTTGTAAACAATCAGCCCAACCGCGCTGTTTTTGTGTATTTCCTTGAAGCGCCCAGCCTCATTCAAAAACTGCTCTTTGTTCATGTAGGAGAGATTTACCACAGAGGGAAGGTTTGGGTATTTCTCTTTCAGGTTGGAAAGCAGGTCCCAAACAGCGCCTTGCTGGTCAGTGATCAGAGTCTTCGCCATTTCCAGGGGAATGTCGTCAAGAATGAGCGTGCTCACAAAAGGAAGCACCAGATTATGGGGTTCCTCCCCGGGAAGGTGCACATGCACTGTAATGGTTGCGTGCATGTTTTCGCCGTTTGTCTTCGCGAACTCGCTCTTTGCAATTTCCGTCAGGACCTCCCCAAGAGCTTTTTCTGCATGCTTGCCCGCGCTGGAGTTGTGGGGGCGATCGTCTGAAATGCTCTCGTAAATGGGCTCTTCCTCGCGGTCAGAATCAGCATTCAGAGAAGATCTTACTGCTGAGGGGGGCATGCGCGGGGCATTTGAAACACCCACATCCATCTCAACGTATCTGCATCCGCGAGTAACCTTCCTGCGCTTTTTATCCGCGGAAAAACCGGACACTTCGTTGATCAGAAGCGGTTTGCTTGGGGCAGGCTCAGCCTTCGCCTTCTCGGAATTGTTCTTCCTGTGCAGAGTGCCGTCAAGATTTCTCGGGAGAGGGGGATAGTCGTAGATCGGAATGGCCACAGAAGGCAGGTTTTCGTATATATGGTCTTCAAACGAATTCTCGGTGCTTTTCATCGGGCGCCTGGAAGTGGAAAAAGGACTTACATTTTCGGGTTCGAGAATGCCCTCTTCCGCTAACGAGTTTAGCTCTCTGAATCTCCCGGAAGCCTTGGGGGAAGAACCACCCGAAATAGGAGGAGTCAGAGAAGCGGCTTCAAGATCTACGAAGTCCATGCTAAGCATCTCATCCACGCTGAGTGTCGGTGACCTCTGGCTGTACGCTGGAGAGCTCTCTCTGCTGCGGGGGGTTTTTCTGCCGGCTATGCTCGCTGAACTGAAAGAAGTCTCGCGTTGGAGAGAGCCCGTGGATCTTCTCGGACTATTCGAGCGGGAGGTGGCAGGACTGTTAAGCTCCAGCCTGGAGTCTGTCTTCCCGGAATTCACGCACATTGAGGATTTTCTGCCTGCATTTTGTGCTTCTGGGTCGGGTTGGTCTTTTCTGCAGTATGCTTTCTCATCGGCGTCACACGCCGGGGACTCTTCGTTTTGCAACGGCTTTGCATCGTACAGGGCATTCGAAACACTGTTATTTTCTGGCTTTTGGTTTAGCGATGCGATGGAAACAATCGAGTAAACTTTGCACAGGCTGTGCAGTGCAATTACGCTGCATTTCAGCGCAGACTTTATATCTATGTGTATCTGACTTTTCTTCATGTGCCGTTTTTAAAAAAGTCAAATAATATATATATATACATTTGAATATCATTATTTCGTAGAAAAGAGATCTACTATCTATGTGCAGAAACAAAAATAAACAAATATCAACAGAACATGTGATATCACGTGCAGGGAGTGAGACTGCACTAATCGCATGCCGCCAACCGTATGGCGTATTTTGCGAGAGTGTGGGGCTGCTGCTGCACGGGACGGGGACCCACACATTCTGCACTTGCACATCTCGTGCGAGTTCTCACCCGAGCACAGTCCCTGAAATTTGATATTTTTAAGGGCATAAACATGCAGTGTTTGTTTTCCTTGGCATTCCAGCGCGGTTGCATGGGGCCCAAAAATATTCGGATTATCCGGGTCCTGCTTGTTTTTGTGCGGAAAGCAGGAAAGAGCTGCTCGCTCGCGGCACTGCATGGCCGTGAGCCCACAGAAAGCCCCACGCAGGGCCGCACAAATTCAGTATTCAAGTGGAAGCTTTTATTCTTTGCCAAGAGCAGGGTGCTTCCACAGGGTGGCCGCACAGTCTTTAGTGCACTCCCCGAAACGGCAGAAATGCGTGCGGACTTGGAAAGGGATTGCTTGAAAAGGAGCAGCGATGCCCCGCAAAAGAGTCTTCGAATATACAAATAAAGTGCAGAAAACAAACAGGCGCACGCCAAGCACTTTCCGGGAAAATTCCGAATAACCAAGAAAAGCCATCCCACAGGAAGTGCACGGGGCAGGGTACTCCCATGCAACTCCCTTCTGGGATGGCTTTTCCTGTGCGGAAGTGCATTTTGTGTTTTCATCCCCAGAAGTTTTGGCCTTTTCTGAGCACGGTGTAATTTTGGCTTGTGCAGGAAGAAGCGCAGCCTATGCCATGTAGACTGCAGCCAGGGAGAGCGCTCCTGCGCATGCAAAGAGTGCGCTTCCCAGGTACGCGTATATGTTGAACCTGGCTTGCGGCACCAATCTGTTCCTTCGGGATATAACGTCTATTATGGCGTGCGTAGCTGCGGATATGCCCCCAATGTGCGACATAATGCAGAGTATTCTGTCGCCTGCCTCCCTGTTTATTCCGTTGTACGACAGGTACAGGGTGATATTTGCCCCTATGAACGAAAGCAGGTACGCCAAATACCCGCCGTATATGTTTTTTGTCGTTTTCAGGGCGTATATCCCGGAGATCTGCAGGACCCAGGAGACGCACATGAGCAGCTCCGAGTTTCGGGTGGATCCGCTTGTGTATATAACCATGGGAATCGCCAAGACAACCGCCAGAACACGCGCAATCCCCTCCAGGTACCCGTGCACCGGCTTGTTGCTATTTTTCTGCGGCTGTATCCGGGCAGGAAGTCTAAGCAGCTGCAGCGCCCGGATAGTCCCGTATGCGACGTAGTAGAACACGCTGGAAATGCCCTCTATAAGAACCTTCACAAGCCCCGGGTGTATGTCTGCGTCGCCTGTTCGCTCTATCAGAATCAGATCGATGTATATCCTAAAGCAAACGCTGAGCGTAAACGCCCCAATGTACGAGAAGACCTTAGAAACCAAAGCGGGCGTTATCTTTATGCCGGCCATCCCTGCGTTGATGTCGAGCGGCAAGGCGTTCTTTTTGCACACGAAGAGCACGAAAAAGAGCACGAGCAGCTGCGATATGATTGTGAGGTAGACCGAGGGCCGGCTGCTCCCGGAGATGCAGTACATGTTCTGGGAGAGAAAGCTCGCCATAATCCCGGATATTTTCCGGATGGTGCTGTATCGCACGCTCATGTTCTGGTCGTTCTCCGCGTAGTACCTCTTATCAACAACGAGCGTGCTGTTTCGGTACGCCATGAGAACTTCTATCGTGATCGTGCTGATAACAGACCGCTTCTTCATGCCCAGAAGAATCACGTACGCAGCGATCTCAGAGACAACCGAGCTCACGATCGTCGGCATAAGCCCCACTCTCTGCACAATCCACGAGAGGACCAGGGAAAAGAGCAGCATGGAGTACAGCCACCATGGAATAATGCGGTCTGCAATGTCTTTCGTGGTAAAGCCTTTTTCCTCAACAAGGAACACTGAGAGGAAGGGCGTGATCGGCCTGAAGTTTCTTCCCACAATGAACAATGTTTGCAGCATATAAAAAATATTTTGTGCGCTTTACTGCGAATGACAGAAAGCGTGACGTCCAGAAGCAAGTACTTGGAAATCCCGCAGGAAGTGCGGAATAGAATTGTAAAAATATACAGCATGAGCCTGGACCACCGAAAAAAGGCAAAGGAGCTGGCCGTTCCCCTGGCCGAAGAAATCTACTACAAAGGCGTCTCGCAGGAGCTGGGGATGATCTCCATAAGCACGGACGAGGTAAAGTACAACATCCAGGAAAAACTGAGCCACCTCGAGGAGATTCGGGACTACGTGAAGGAGGTAACTGCCCCAGAAAAAGAGCAGAGAAAGGCGTACCTCTCCGGAATAATAAAGAAGGAGCTCTCCATGGCCGAGGACCAGCTCGCAGTCCTGGAGGAGAAGATGCGGTCCCTCATCGGAAAAAGCAAGGAGAACGTGCTCGTGTCTTTGCAGAGCACGATAAACAGGCTCTCCAGAAACCTCGAGCAGCTTTAGACTGCACAAAAGAACCGAAAACCAATAAATGTCAAAAATCGCACTTTCAGCTGCAGACTTTTTTTCGCATTTCCGCCCATGGGACCAGAGAAAATCCCTGCAGAGAAAGCCCACTGCAGGGCACCGCCAGAAAAAGCGCATAAAGCCCAAGACCCAACAAATCTAACTAGTTAAAACCCAAGGCCGCCCGAATAGCCCAAATGCACTCCAAAAAGCACGCAGAAACCTACACCGCAGGATTTCCCTAACTGCCTGCACCCGATGGGGCCGCTCGGGTTTTTCAAGAAGTGAGCGGTGGACTGGTCTAGTGGTTATGATTCTCGCTTAGGGTGCGGGAGGTGCCGGGTTCGATTCCCGGGTTCGCCCTTTTTTTGCCCCCCTGCACAGCGCCATGGAGAACTTGCAGAGCGCGCTTGTGCTGCACGGAGGAGCTGGCGCCTGCTCGCCCGCGCACTTGCAGAGGCTCAAGAAGGAGCTGAAGGCCGTCCTCCGAAAGGCAAAAACCCTGAAAGAGAGCGCTCTTTTGCTGGAGGCGTCTGGAGCCTTCAACTGCGGAAGCGGGGGCAGCACAACGTCAGAAGGCGCAGTCGAGAACGAGTGCTGCCTCATGGAAAGCACCGGAGAATTTTCGGCCCTTTGCATAATACCCCGCGGAGTCTCCCCGTACGAGGCCCTGCAGGAGCAAATAGGAAAGAGCGCACGCCCGGGGGCTGTAAGGCCCCTGTGCACGGCATACGCCCCTCACACGCCCAAGGAGTCTCCACGCTCCGAGACATTTTTTGCAGAAAAAGCTGAAAGCGAGGCAGCAGACACTGTTGGGGTTATTCAGGTGCAGAAAGGGCACATTTCAGCGTACTCAAGCAGTGGAGGGCCCGTGCGAAAGACCCCCGGGCGGATTGGGCCTTGCTCCGTCTACGGCGCAAATACGTTCGTTTCAGAGGGCGCGGCAGTGCTCGTCTCCGGAACGGGAGAGTCTTTGATTCGGCAGCAGCTTGCCAGGCGCATACTCGAAGCAGCGGAGACGTGGGACTTCGAGAGCGTGAAGGAGGAGCTTGAGAAATTCGTGCGCAGAGAAAAGGAGTTTCCCCACGTGGGCGGAGTCTGCGTGCTCTCGCGCCAGGAGAAAGTCTACATCGTGCACTTCCAAACAGCAGCGTCTTTTGTGTTTGGATACTCCTTCCAAGGGCGCTGCACCGTGGTTGGGCACGCGCAGAAAAGAGGCGCAGTCTATCTCGACGTGCTGTGCATGGGAAATTGATCAATAACCCGAACCGGAATTCTCTATCTCGACGTGCGGGCGGCAGGAGATCGGTCGGCGTCTGCCAGCCCGCGGGGGAGAAGGCAAAAATTCGGCGAATTCTCCCAAGAAAAGGCGAAGCCCACTTTTTGGCAGCTCAAATTAAATTCTGCACGGTTTATTTTCTCTTCAGAGGCTGCGGATGCGCTTTTCGGGGGCAAAAATGTCTCCGCATGAAAAAGCGCCTGCTTCTTGCTCTGGGCAGTCTTTTCTCTTTTCTGCTTTCTCTTTTCTGCTTCTGCTTTCTCTTTTCTGCTTCTGCTTTCTCTTTTCTCTTTTCTCTTTTCTGCTTTGGTCTTATACGCGCGCATTTGCTTAAATCAAACAGAAACTGCGCACGGATTGTGTGTAAGGCAAGGGCTGTGGGCGTAGGATCTGTGCACGGTGCGGGCTTTCTCACGGGATAAAGGAGCGATTTCTCTGAGGGCGCGGCTTGCACATTGACATGGCATGCTGTTTTGGTAAATTGCAATTATTGCATTTTGGGTTATAGTCTGACGTGTTTTTCTTTAATGCTGAGTTGTATATTACTTATTCTGATCAGAATATTTCGAATATATTTAGCAGACAAAAATGTGTAAAACATGGAGAGTATTCAGCGATCTTTTGCATTCATGACAAGCATGCAATTTTGCATAGTCACGGCCCTGCTTGGGGTTTTAAATATGCTGGCAAATATTCCAGTGCAGCTCGCAGAAGTAGTGAACGAAGTTCTCAGGGAGATAAAAAACACCAACACGGACATAATAGAAGACTCCCCCGATTTCGCGAGACACTGCTTCATAAAAATAGAACAAAACGAGTCTTTTTCGAAGTGTTTTTCGCCAAATAAAACTGATATAGCGGCTGGTTTGCACTTCATGGGCGACGTGTGCAGCCCGGAAATCGCAGAGGCAGGTCTTGCCGCGATAAACAGCACCGGATCCCTTTCAAACTTTCTGGGGTTTTTCTTGGGGTTTGCCCTGTGCTTGGCCTTTTCAAAAATCATACAAAAAAGGCCATGGGCTTTCACGTGGGTGCTAGCTATATTCGCTTGGATTTCAACCATATTCACGCTGTGCACGTACTATAAGGCGCTGTACACAAACATACCGTTTGAGACTGGGGCCTTCCACTGCCTGCTTTTGGCAATTATCCCGAAGGGCTTTGACCCAATTTTGACCATGATTGCAATCAGCCGAGGCCTGTCCGGAGCGGCTTGCGCGTTCTACGGGTTCTTTATCGACTTGTGCTCGGTCAAGCTTCTTGGGGAGGGGCGCACAAAAGCCCGACGGATTGCAAAGTTTGGAGCCATGAAGGTTGTATCCGGATCCCTTGCCTTTGTGTTTCCCCCTGCCTTCATATGGATGTACAAAAATCTAGGGCGCAGTGTTTTCATGGGATTGCTCGCCGTGGTTATGCATTTGCCTATTCTTTTGGCCGGCTTTCTAGACAGGTACCTGGCCAGACAAGGCCAGCCTTGCACCACGCAAGAGATGATTGACGAAGAAGAGATAGAGCTGAATGAGATCCACGCAGAACGCGCCAAAGAAAGGGCGGACGTGCAGAACAGAATAAGCAAGAAAGAGCGCATATACGCACTTGCCCGGTGTATGAAGAAGGACTTCTTGCTGGTGCTCTATCCCTTTATGTTTTTCATGACGGGGATAAACGTGCTGCTGTACTATAAAGACATTTTCATTCAGTACGCGAGCAGCGCGCCCGCAATCGCACTAACAGCAGCGCCTTTAGCGGGCGGCCTTTTAATGCTTGTGCTTCCGAGCAAGAAAGACCTGACTTTCTGTGCCATGAGTGGATTTTTGTTGATCGGCATCTGCCAGAATACCCTGGTTATGGCCAAGATAAACTGGCTCCCATTGTCGAGGAGCTGGAACACAACGCTGGCGCTGTTCCTCCCCGCACTCATAGTTTTCCTGGTAAATGCAACGCTGACCCCCCTCCTGGGAGTTCTCCCACAGCACATGGGAAAAACATCCCCCAGAATATTTTCCGTGTACGGAGCCATTGTCCAGGCAGCAAACTTCTTGGCGTACCTCCTTCTGACAACTGCATATGCACACATAGGACTAAGATTCCTATGGGTATGCGTATGTTTCTCGATTGTAAGCAAAATAATTCTCTGGACCAAACATACGATGAATTATTGAAATCCCCACAAATTTAGACCATGGCTTGAAAACAATCAATAAGATGTAAACCATGAATTCGGGTTAGTGAACATTAAATACACAAATGCGCGAGACGATTTTAAAAAGAGAAATAAAATACAGAAGTAATGTCAAGGAATTCTAAACATCGAACAGTACGACATTCAATAGTCGACATTTGTAATTCTCCAAAGGCTAATAAATCCTTATTGGCGCTTGTCTTAGGCCAAAGTCAAAATTTAAACCGGATTTACGACATAGTAAATTTACTCGGAAGAGGGAGCAAAATACAAATTTTGAAAGCCTATAAGCGCCCGCAAATAAATTGCAGCGTCTCTACAAAAAAAAAGCCAAGCAAAGGCCCGTCTCTCAATGCATTTTTTCTCTTAATGTATGCTTCTTCTTTATTTTCCTGCAGCTGCCCGCTCCTCCAGCAGGCGCAGAGCCTCCTCAAACGGCATCCCGTGCTTCATTGCGCAGATCAAAAACACGACACGCTCGCTCTGCCCGCTCGGCTGCGCCCAAACTCTCTGGATTTTTGCCCTTCCCGTGCGGGTGGCGTACTCCCCCTCAATTTCCGTGTTGCTCATCCTGTCTCTGCACGAGTGCACGGCCTCCTCCAGACTCGCCAGCACCTCCTCGCCCTCGCACGCGTCAAGCAGCGCCTGCGCTTCGCACGAGTACACGGAAAATGCAGCGACCTCTCTCTCCGTGATGTACCCTCTAAACTCCTCCCCGCACATAAAGAGCCTTCCCTCAATGTACGCCTGCTTGCTCCCCTTCTGTATCGTGGAAAGTGCCAGAAAAGTTTTGTCCTGGATGTGCACGGTGAGCTCCCTCTCCTTTCTTCTGATGTACTCCCGCCCCCAAAAGTGCGAAATAATCGCGCCTCTTCTTCTCTCCTCCTCCTGCAGGCCCCGGATTATCCCGCACACTTCGCTGAGCCTCGCACACGCCCCCTTAAGCACTTTTGGCTTCACGGTCTGCCTCTCGCCCGCGTACGTTTTTGGCTCTACTTTTTCGCGCCGGATGACGCTTTTCTCCTCGAGCTCCTTCCGCAGCGCCTCCAAGTGCGCCTCCATCTGGATGTTCTGCTCGGCGTACGAAACTGGGCTCAGAAGCTGCTTTGAGAGAATCGCCCAGTCCCTTTCGCTTTGCGTGGGAGAGAGCTCGGGCTCCTCCTCCCCGTCTTTCGAGAGTTTTATGCGCTGCTCTCTGAAGAGGTCGCTTGCTTGCATCTTAAAATATTTTACACACGCTCTAGCTAAATAGCTCGTCCAGGCGCTGCTTCTCTGCCTCCGAGAGCCCTGCAGACTCGCTTTTCTTCTCTATGGCCGCAGCCTCCGTCTCCCCTATTTCCAGGCACAGCACGCCAGAGCGCATGAAAATCACCGGGACTTTCTTCTCCTCCTTCAGCCTCCTGTGCTTGCCCGCGACTGCCAGGAAGTAGTGCGCTGGATTTCCGTCGCCCACCGCGTCTGAAAGGCACTCCTGCGTCCTGAACTCCTCCTTGTGCGCGCACTTCTTAAGAGCCACCCGCCCAATCAGGGCCTTATCCTTCACAAGCGCAGTGTATCTCCTGTACTCGCACAGCGTGGTGAAAAGGCGTATTTTCCCGTGCAGGAACTTCTCCAGGACAGCCACGCCCATCTGCGACTTGTTGTACGCCGCAAGAAACTCGTGGTCTGCGAGGATGTTAAACGGGGCTCTGTATCCGGCTTTTTCCAGGCTTTTAATTAGCTTCCGAATCTGCTTTAAGCGAGGCGTTTTCATTAAAAATTTGCACGTGCAGACGCTATTTACTCGGCGCTTTTGCGCGTGAGAGAGCTGTGCGCCGGAATTCATGCGAAAAGAGGCGATGAAAGTGCAGGAAGAGGCAGGAATTTAGAATGGTGCTGCGCAGGGATTTATTAATTCGGGGCTGGCGCTCACACGGGCGCGTTCTTGCACACAACTCGGACGAGCATGTTTGCCCCCTTTGTGACCTGCTTTGCTATGCTCACAATCAGCAGGAGAAAGACAGAGTTGACGATAAATGCCTCCCACCCGTCAAGCACGGATATGCCTATTTCCACGGAGTAGCGGTAGTACCACAGGAGCGCCCACTGGCGTATGTGCCGCAGGAGGAGGCTGTGGATGCTTAGCCTTTCAGTTGGCAGCGAGTCTTTTTTGCTCATCTGAAACTGCAGGCGGGTTTCTTATCTGGGCGCGCTGTTTCATCGGAGACATTCTGTTGGCGCATTCCCACACGGAACAAGCCACTAAATAGAGTGCCCCGTGCAGCGAAGTGCTAATGAAGGACGCCCGCCCGCAGGAAAAGAGTGCGCCCCCGAAGGAGGAAGACGACATTCTGAACGAAAAAACCATAACGGTCAAGAACAAGGAAATACCGGAGAGCGTGCAGGCCATGGTGGCAGACATATGCCTCTCCATTGCCGACATTAGAAGCCCAGCAGAGCACCGGAAGCTTGCCAAGAAGATAAAGGAGGCGCTCGACAAGAAGTACGAGAAAGGCTGGAACGTGATCATAGGGGAGAGCTTCACGGGCTCCTGCTCCATCGCAAAAAACAACTTCTTGGAGATGAGGATGGCGAACGTGGACATTCTCGTCTTTAAGTCCAGCGCGCCCGTGAAAAAGCAGTAAAATAAACCATAGAGCGAGCTTGCAGAAATTTATGCTTTATTGTTCAATCGATCCTACCAAGAAAGTGCGAACTCTTGCACTTCCCAGACGGACTCCCAGAAGAGATCAGCAGCGGACGCCCAGATCGGACGATTTTTTCATATACACGCACGTTCTTCCATCCGGGCAGCACTCGCTATGCACCAATGAATTTTCAGCTAAAGATCAATCAGCGATCGATCAGTGATCAGGAATACACCCGAAAATCACGAAAAATGCACGAATATTTTTTCGTGAAAGAAGCAAAGGCATTACTTGCACGCCTCAATAATGCTTTAAATTTTTATATTTTCCAGAAAATATTTCATTTATATGTTTTCCTCGATTTAAAGATCAATAAATTTTTTTTCGGGTCTATAAATATATTTTTATTTTTTGCAATTCATGTATAAGCTGATTAAGACCGTGATAAAGACTACATTCATTATTGGGCTGATTCACACCGCAAGCTGCCGAGACGTAGAAGCAATGCATGCGAACAAGTACAACTTACTTGCGCACAGTGATTGGGCGAAAGTTCCATCAAACGTTCTTTTGGTGCTGAACAAGCATGCCAAGACGGCGTCTGAAGAGCAGTCCATGGAAGAGGTGGAGGCAATCGCAGAGGCAAACGAGGAAGTGCTTTCGCTGGAAGCCCCCGGGAAAAGCGATGTAAAGTACGGCAAGAACGTGAAGTCGCTCAAAGCCAGAATCATGAACCTTTTCTGCCAGGATGAGACCACTGTGGAGGCCTCCCCGGAGAAGATGGAGAGCCAGCAGGAAGAGGGCGCACAGAACTCGCAGATGGAAATATTCGAAGAGGCCGAGGCAGAAGCTGTAAGGGAAATTCCAAACATAGCTGCGCCGACAACTGCAGAGGCAAAAGTCGAAGAAACAGTCGAAGAAAACGTCGAAGAAAAAGTCGAAGAAAAAGTCGAAGAAAAAGTCGAAGAAAACATCGAAGAAAAAGTCGAAGAAAAAGTTGAAGAACAAGTCGAGAAAGTACCCGAGCCCACCCCATACGTGTGGATGGAGGCTACCCCAGAGGGAAACACTGTAGCTCGCATGCTCACTAAGAGCGAGTACGTTCGAATGTGCAAGCTGCAAGCCCAGAAGACGAGAGAGAACTCCGCTGTAAACGCGTTCCTTTACAGATGCATTGTAAACATCAAGAGGGCAGTATACACAGTTTACATATTTGTTGGGGGGCAAGTTCTATACCAAATAGTCTCACTTGTGCTCAGCACAATGGACACGAGCATCACAGCACTCACATACCACGGAGTCCCTCTGATTGGAGTCTCTGTTCCAGTTGTGGCAGCTCTTTTCCTCGCCAAGCCAGGATACAAGAAGGCAAAGGGAGTCGTCCTGACACTGCTCAGCGTTCTGAGCTTGTACCAGATAAAACACGCTCTCATTCAGAACTCGTTCTTCACTAATCTGCTCCTGAACTGGCCCTTCATCATGGCTCTGCTCGCCATCCTATACATATACGCTGGAGAGTACGCGTTCAGAAGCGAAGGAAACAAGCTCTTCCCAGCAGAAAGGAGGAAAAGCACCGCAAGAAAGATCGCCGTCGTTACAGTAGTGTCAACCATGCTTTCCTGCATGGTCGCGTGCTGCCTGCCAATCACGGCAGCAAGTGTCCCAGCAGTCAAATACCTGCTTCTGGCTGGAAACGTGTCTGCAGTCCAGATCCTGCAGAGCCAGATCATGGTCCTCGGCTACGGAATCTGCGTGCTCCTCCTGAACATGCGCGCTTCCGTCGACATGCTTGACAAAAAGGGAAGGATAACGGCCGGAATTAGAATAGGCGAAATGGTTATGAGCGTCCTTGCAGCCGCAGGAATCCTCATATGCCTCTCCGCGAAGGTGCATGCCACGTGCATCGACCTTTTCGGGCTTTCCCTGGTTTTGGTCGGGGGTTCATGCCTGCTCAGCCTCGGAACAAAAATGCTCCCAGAAGACTCCGTTGTCAGGAAGTCCAAGAACAACATCTCTGTGGTTCTGCTTGCAATCGCGTTAAACATCGCTCTTATGGCGTTTGTGTACATTGTAATGCACCTGTTTGGACAAGAGAAGATCATTCTCAGCGCTTTCGAGAGAATTTCCGCGCAGGCCCGCTGGGTCCTTGCAGTTTCTGCAGGCGCCATGCAAAGCGCGCGCTCTCTCTTCACACGCAGATCTGTCTCGTGAGGAGAAGGCTTTGAGCCTCCCCAGACACGGGCAGTGAATACCCGCTGAAGTGCAGCAGCCTTCCGCAATAAATCACCTTCTAAATATGCTGATTTCAAATCTTTATTTATGGATGCTCCGTGTCCTCATGCTTGCCGCATAAAGTCCCCGGCCAGGCCTTTTCGTACAAAATTCCTATAGAAAGTAGTTTGGCAGCTGGCTTGCGCTTCTGTCCTGCGCCTGCTCTGGAGAAGAGTCAAACTGCGTGAACTGGTACGCCCCGTGCTCGTCCATCTCCATAAGAGACGCCAAGTTCCCGCATCTGTAGCAGTAGTTGGGCGCAGAAAAGACCGTGACCACGCCCTTATGGTGGTTCCAGTTGTGCCCGTTCATCACCAGCTGGTGGGCCCTGCATATCATCTTCAGCCCGTTCTTCCGCGTGAACTGCTCTGTTATGTCCTCTCCGAAAGTGTAGCCAGCCCCGCGCGGAGACGCCCCCCAGCCCTTTCTCTCCTCCGGGTCGCTCCACAAAAGGTCGCACATTCCGCCCTCGTGCGGGACTTCCTGGACGCGGTCAATCTTCCGGATCTCGTCGAGCGTGTCCAGGGCAGGACTCAGCCCTCCGTGCAGGCAAAACACGTCGTTATTTACAATCGCAGCGAGCGGCAAATAGTCGAAAAGATCGGTGAAATACTTCCACACGTTTGAAGACCCGTACTTCCGGAAGCACTCGTCGTAGAACCCGTACACCTGCGTGATCTGCCTGCTTTCGTGGTTTCCCCGGAGCATCCCCACGGACTGCGGGTGCTTCACCTTCAGGCACAGGAGAAGACTCAGCGTCTCAACGGAGTGGTATCCCCGGTCCACGTAGTCCCCCATAAAAAGATACGGCGTTTCTGGGGGAAATCCTCCGACTTTAAAGAGCTCCAGAAGGTCAAAGAACTGCCCGTGGACATCCCCGCAAATTGTAACCGGTGCTTTAAGCGAGATAAGGGTGCTTTCTCTTTGGAATATTTCAATTGCCATTCTGCAAAGCTCTTTTACTTCTGTCTCTGCCAATGGCTCACACGACATGAGCTGTTCCAGCCACTTGTCCAGCATAACTATAAAAATAAAAATATTTCAGAGACTTTATGCCGTACACCGAAGACTACGACGAAGTGGACATCGAGCAGATGGAGTACAGCGCAGAAACAGAGCTATTCACGTATCCCTGCCCGTGCGGAGACATGTTTGAAATATCCCTGGAAGATCTCATGAACGGAGAGGAAGTCGCAACTTGTCCCTCGTGCTCTCTCATCGTGAAGGTGAACTACTTGCAGGAGGACATAGATGCAGCTCTGCAGATGCGCGCAGAAAAGCAGAAAGCCCCAATCGAGGCGTAGAAGCACAGGCAATGCAGGCAAAAGATGCAGTTAAAAGCGTGGCAAACATGGAGCAGAAATGGCGATTTAAATATCTAAAAACTTAGCAGGAAAACAACAGGCATCAGCACATGCAAAAATGAAAAAGCAAAAACGCAATAATAACATAGCAATAAAACGCAATAACAATCCGAATAAAAACGAAAAAGCCAAAAACTTAACAATAAAATGCAATAATAACGCAATAATAACGCAATAATAAAATGCAATAATAACTTGGCAATAAAACGCAATAATAAAATGCAATAAAAACATAGCAATAATAACGCAATAAAAACATAGCAATAAAACGCAATATGCATGCAGCACAATAAAAACGTAATCAACATGAACTCAGCAAGAACTTAACATGAACCCAGCAATCCGCAATACAGATACTATGCACTGAACATCCTCTCTGGAAAATGCACTGGTCAAAAACAGCACATTTGCACTGCTTTGCTATGCTCTGGGATGCAGCCATTTCTGGGCCTGCTCTTTTCTGGCATGTGCTCTCTTCTTTCGCTTGCACATCTGTGCTCGCATACTTCAGTCGATATAATATTTTTTTTATTTTAGTCCCTGCATGAGAGTACTTCTAACAGAAGAAAAAGTGGATATCCCAGAAGGATGCACAGTCACACAGAAGAACAAGATAATAACTGTATCTGGACCAAAGGGCACGGAGCTTCTAGATATATCACATATGCTGCTTTCCGTGGACATTGAAGAGAACGAGGTCTTTGTTCGCCTGTGGTCTGCCAGGAAGAAGGAAACCCCGATCGTAAGAACTTGCGCCAGTCTTATAAACAACCTTGTAATCGGATGCACGAAGGGATTCTCTTACAAAATGAAGGCTATCTACAAGCACTTCCCCATTACCATGCTGGTGGAGGACTCTGGAAAGACCGTCATTATTAAGAACTTCCTGGGGAGCAAGTGCGACAGAATCATAAAAATGAGAGGAAGCGCAGTTGCAAAGCTTTCTTCGGAGAAGGACTATTTGCTCATTGAAGGGCCCAACATCCAGACAGTCTCTCAGTCAGCTGCCAACATCTCGCAGAAGTGCGTTCCCAAGAAGAAGGACCTCAGAGTGTTCTTGGACGGAACTTTTGTCGTTGCAAAGGGAACCATGGAAGCGTAGGCGCCACGGAATAAAGGAAATAAGATATTTTAACAAAAGCCTAGGCCTGCACCGCGGAAGCGCAAAGAAGTTTGTCCTGCAGACAGTGCCGTTTTAACGCGTATATTTATTGCTATTCTTCCTCTTCCTCGCTTTCATCGGCGCGCACGTAGTAGTACACGGCGTTGAAGTATACGTCGCTGAAGATTTGAAGCATCGACATGTTGAGGTCTTCGTCCGAGGCCTCCGTGGACATGAAGAAGCGCATTACGGGGTTCTCCAGATTCTTCTTCCCCTTCCACTGGATGGGCGTGCTTGTCCCGGGGACGTCTTCGAAGAGGGAAAACTCCTTCTCAAGCACGGAGTTCTCAAAGTACGGGTTTTCCTTCACGTCCATGCGGATGTAGTACTTGAAGTCCTCCCGGTACTCGACGCGTATGCCCCCAATCCAGGAAATGTCAACGGCTGCAGGCTCGGGGTTCTCCATCTCCGCCAGCACGTCGATGCACTCGGAGGAAATGAGAACCGTGTCCCAAAAGCCGTCTATCTCCGCCAGAAGGGCGTCTCTCTCTTGCAAAGTAGGCTTTAAATCGTTGAAATACGAGACCTTCAGCTGGTGCTCTTTCTTTAGCGTCTCTATGTTCGCTGTGTCGATTGCTGTCTGGATGTCGACTAGCTTCTTAAGCGTGTTCTCTGGGCTCATAAAAAGTTTTATTTCAGAGAATGAAGTACCTTGAAGAAGAGTCCACGGCAAATGCGGTGGGGGAAATACTCGAAGTGAAAGAAAGCACCCCAGGGCTGAATATTATGCTGGAAACGTACTCTCTAAAGATGACAAAAAAGGAGAGAAAGTGCAGCAGATCCGGGAAGTACAGGAGCATGTCCTCCATGATTTCGGCGGCGCTCAATTTGTTGTTTTCCGACTACGAAATCCGCGTGACTTTTCGGGAGCTGAAAATCATCTCCGAGGAGGAGTGCAAGGCAGATCTGACGAACAAATTGTTCACGACGGGAATGACAAAAAATTACCAGGAAATGTCCGACTGGATAGAAAGCGTCCTTGCCGTGATAAAAAAGTGTGCGGGCGACGACATCAGCATAATCAGAGTAAACATCCGGAGCGGGCCCTTTGAAAAGTACAACTGGAACGAGTGCATAGCCGCACACGGGAGGGCCCTGAAAAGGGTCGTTCTCTTCACGGTCCTGTACTCCTCCAGCGCAGAGTCTCCCCTGCTCTAGGCCTTACCCGCAGCGCAAGGCCACGCTTGCGCGTGAAGCAAATAGCAAAAGGCTGCCGCACTTTACCGGAGTGCACACTCCGGGCGCTGGCTCGTAAATAAACACTTACTTCCAACTACAGCACGCACGCGCCAGCCAAAACATGCGCATCTGTTGATTTTCAGCCTTTTCGCCCTAAATTATTTGCGGGCAGGCAGGTGAAAGGAGCAGATGAAGAACGAAGAGAATGAGCAACTTGGAGCTGTCTTTCCATTTTTCTTTTTATTCTTTATTTTTGCAAGTTTTGCAAAGAGTCCCAAATCGCCATTGCATGCTGGAAACGCTGTCTGTGCAGGAAATTATTCAATACATCTAACTAGTTTAAAAACTCTTCTATATTTATTTTCTGCATCTGCTTGGGCTATTCCGGGCTCTATCGCTTGTGGAGTTTTGGGTGGTCTTTTCTGACTTTCTCTGCAAGATTGTGTGCGTCCTGGTACCTTCGCTTGTTCTTGATTCGCGGGTTTCTTTGCTCGGGGTTTAGAGCAGTTCGCTTCTCCGTGTAGATTTTGTTCTTTTCCATCGTGTAGTTTATCGGCCGTCTTTCCTCTTTTTCCGGGAGGAGCAGGTCCTCCTCTGCCTCCTGGATGATGTTGGAGCCTGCGGGGGTTTCTGCCTTCTCGGCCTTTTCCATGAGGTCTATGTAGACGCTCAGCGTAATCAGCGTCTTTTTGATCGGGTGCCTCTCATCCAGCTGCTTGTACAGGATGAGGTTGAGGATGTAGCATCTCAGGAGGGACTCCTTCAAAGAGGCGTCTTCTGGCGTGAGTTTTCCGAGGGCGGCTCTGACCTCGTCCACGTTCTGGAACTTTAGCTCTTTGTATTTGTCTTGCATTCTCTAAAAAATTTTATGCTCGGCTCTGGTCCTAATAAGCTTCTCACTTTGAAGATCCCAAACACGGTCAGTGGAGATGTGGAAATACGCAGCTTCAAAAGCAAGGGCGTAGAGGGAACCGTGCTTCTGACGGAAAACAAGACTTTTCGAATCGTGTGCAGAGAAGACAGCAACACCTTCCTCGTGAAAGACGTTGATACGAGCGCTCTCTCCATGATAGAGATGTGCCTGGAGTGTGCTGAGCTAAAGTACGGGGAGAAAGAGATTATGGAGGTCCTCCCTGAAGTGTGCATCCCCACTGTAAATAACGCAAAAATGTACATTTCCAAGGAGAAACTGCTTTCCATGTACCCCATGACGGACGCCGAGTACAAAGAGATTTTCGTGCGGAACAGAGTCCTGCGCGTGCTCTCTTCTGGAACGGAGTATTTCTCAAAGACGTCAAAAACGTGCGCTGTTGAGGTGCTTCTTCTTCTGAGGAGTCTCTCGCTCAGCAAAGAAACCGAGTGCGTGCAGCAAATAGAGAGCGCCTTTAACGAAATACTCTCGCCCGTGCTCTTCCAGCTGGCGCATCCGTACGTGCGGGAAGGCGCCATTGACATAAAGTCCGTGCGGAGAGACGTGATAGGCCTCATCCGGGAAATTTCAAAGACCCCGGAGGAGTTCAGCAGAAACATAGACGTAAACTGTCTCGGAGAGTGACAAAAGAATAAAAAAAAAGCATCAGCGCAAAGGCGCCTGCTGAAGAGAAAAAATGCACTGCTTTTGCAAATGGATTTTCTGCTTTTATTTCTACGGGGCAGGAGCTGGGAAAGAGAGGGCTGCACTCTGTCGAGAGCCGCGTGAAGGAAATACGTGCATTTGAGCAAGACGCTGTGCGGAAGAACTCCTGCAGGCAAGCGGGAAGCCGAAGGCATCTGTTTATTTATCTGCTGGGCGCTGCCTCCAAAAGAGAAAGCACATGCATTAGATACGGGCGGGTGCACGCATTCTCAGACTCGCTGCAGGCGCACTCTGTGAACACTCTGTGAATATATACGAGAGAGCTAGACACGTCTTCAGTAACGGGGATGCTGTCGTTCCACATGTCGCTGCATATGGACAAGATCTCCTCCCGTGCCTTGACAATAATAGCAATTTGCAGCACTGAGTTGTACACGCACATGGAGTCGTGGGATCTCCCCCAAAAGAGCGAAAAAAAGACGCCTCTGCTGTGGCTCTTCCGCCACTTTCTGTATATGAGGCACGCCTCCACGGCCAGCTCTGGGAGCAGGACGTCGTTTTTGTTGAGGGTTCTCTCTATTTCTGTGAGGGGATTATTCTCCAAGTGGGTCACGGGGCTTTTGTCCGCGAATATGTACTCGTACTTTTTGAACATCTCATAAATAACTCCAAATATCATGCAGATGGACGCGTTGTTGTTCAGGAGGGGGTCTGGATACTGCTTCAGAACGAGGCATGCAAGGTACGACATTTTGTTGTAGTTTTTAAGGTTTAAAAGCACGGCGAAAGTGCTGTGTATCTTCACACGGTCGGTGATATTAAGGCGCGAAATCACAGTGGCAACTTCCAAATACCTTTCCGCCCACATGTTGGCGTTGCTGTTGTTTATGGCCTGCATGATTAGAAAGAGCGCCCGGTTGGAGAGGCGCAGCAGCCGGAGCGGCGTGATTTTCTCCAGCGCCGTCTCCTTGTAGATGCACCAGCCCTCCTCGTACTTTTTGAACCGAATGCACTTGTCCAGCATAGCCTCGGACGCCCCCTCCGTGCTTTTGCTCACGTACCATTTGTTCATGTACGCAGTCCAGTGGAACTCCTTGTACTTTCCCATGTACCAGGCCCTGACGGTGTAGAAAAGCGTCACAGCATCGCTTGCAGAGCACGCAGGAAGATCCCCGCCCTCTGCCGCCTCCTCCACAAGCTTCGCATACTTCTTGTCGATCTTCGGGGCAGGCCTGCTTGGGTCAACGTCTTTTTTCAGGCCCAGCGCATTTTTCAGGCGCAAGAATATGCGCATCTCCTTGCCGTTATCTGCATGCAGAGAGGCAACCAGGGCAAGCTTGTACACGCCCAGGTTTGGGCAGCTGCACTCGTCATACACGCCAAAAAACCGCTCAAACTCGCCCCGGCAGTGGAGCATGTCCAGAATGCAGTAGTAATCTCCAGGGCCCATCGCCCTCCGGCGGGACTCTGGCATTTGCTCGTAGATTTTGAAAGCCAGAGACTCAATGTCCTGCTCGCAGTTCAAGTCCAGCCTCCCCACAGGCGCCGGCTTAAACGTCCGGTCTATTTGCACAGCAAGAAGCACTGCGCGCTCAAAGTTGCATATTTCGCGAAATGGCAGGCTGCACTCCGAAGAGGGAGAGCCCGCGTGCTTTGCCCCCAAGCAGAAAAGAATGTTCGAGTATATGCATATCGCATGCGTGGAGGCAAAGTTCAAAGGGCACCCCTTCACAGGGCAAAAACTAAAGGCTGAAAATATATTTTCAAGTGGGCTTTTGCCCTCCCCGGGGGAGCTTTCCTGCGGGGCAGCACACACAGACGTATCGACGATCGGGGCTGGGGGCGCTGTGCTAAGCGAGTACTCACCAGAGCAGTTCGAAGTTTCTGGGGCCATGTGTTTTTTTTGCATATGGGTAAAACAATGGAAACATATGTATTTGTTACAGTGTGTTTTGATTTTGAAAATTCGATTAATTTTGGCGCAAGCAGATTAAATCAAGAAGATGGGGCTGTGCTTTCGTGCAGGGCGGGCTTGCTCAGAGGAAAGAGCAAGTGCCTGCAGCGCAAACACCCGGGCGTGCTTCAGAGCGTGGAAAGGCCTGTCAAACGCACTCTGCGCCGAACTCGGGCCGGGCCTGATTCCCCCTAATTAAAAACAGGGCATTTTCAGCGCAGATTCCAGCTTTTCTCGGCAGGAAGTGCAGCCTTTTCTGGGCATTCTGCATGGGGCAGCAGCTGCATATAAATAAAAAACAAGAGAAAAATTCTATGAGAGAAGAAAGCATGGACAGAACCAGTGCAAATCCTGTGAAAGAGGACAAGAAAGAAGAGCTGCTAGAGATAGAGAAAGCCATGCATGCCCTGTGGAGGGAGAGAAAGGACTACGAGGTGGGCCCTGAAAAGGGCCAGAAGAAGTATTTTATCACGTTCCCGTATGCGTATATGAACGGAAAGCTGCACCTTGGACACATGTTTAGCTTCAGCAAGGCGGACTTTATGGCGAGATTCAAGAGGGTGACAGGGCACAACACGCTCTTTCCGTATGCCTTCCACTGCACGGGGATGCCCATTAAGGCCGCAGCAGACAAGCTGAGGGACGAGCTTGGCGGCGTCAGGAAAACGGGGCAGTCTGAGATCATGCGGTCCATGGGGATTGAGGACGTGGAGAAATTCGTCGATGCAAAGCACTGGCTTAGGTACTTCCCGGTGGAGGCGCAGAAGACGCTGGAGCTCTTTGGGGCTGCTGTGGACTGGAGGCGCTGCTTCATCACCACGGACGAGAACTGGCTCTACGACTCGTTCATCTGCTGGCAGTTTGAGAAGCTGAAGAAGCAGAACAGAATCTCCTTTGGGAAGCGGTATACGATATACTGCCCGAAGGACAACCAGCCGTGCATGGACCACGACCGGCAGGCCGGGGAGGGAGTGCTCCCGCAGGAGTATGCCCTTGTGAAGCTGCCTGTGACTGTCCGCGGGGAGACGCACACGATTCTCGCTGTGGAGAAGGAAAAAGACGGGAGAAAGTCGGGGCAGGACAAGTACAAGTGCGTGGTAAGCACGTCGATAACGTACAAGGTCGTGGAGGTGGACGGAGAGAAGCTCGTTCTTGCCGAGAGCTGTCTTGCCAACATGCGCGCCCAGAACTACACGCTGAAAGAGGTAGGCGAGATGGGGGGAAGCAGCCTCGTCGGAGGAAGGCTTTCGTACAGAGGAGACAGCCTGGAAATCGAGGGGACTTCTGCAATGGGCCTGCCTGCGTCCAAAATTGTCGTGTCCAGGGTCGCAGGCGCCGAGAAAGTTGACAAAAAAGACGTTATTCCCCTCGAAAAAATATACCCTGAAATCCGGTACTACGAGCCAGAGTCAAAGGTTGTCAGCAGGTCGGGGGCGGAGTGCATTGTCGCCCTTGTCGACCAGTGGCACATCAACTACGGGGAGGACTCGTGGAAGGCCCTCGCGCAGGAGTGCGTTGACAGCATGAACATCACGCGAGAAACAAGAGAAGCCCTGAACTTCGGGCTGGGCTGGCTCAGCAAGTGGGCGTGCAGCAGGAGCTACGGATTGGGCACGAATCTTCCGTGGGACAAGCAGTACGTGATTGACTCCCTGAGCGACTCGACTATATACATGGCATTCTACACGGTAAAACACCTTCTGTCAAAGGACATTTTTGGAGAAGAGCCGCTGGTTGACAGAGACGCAGTGAACTACGACTTCTGGGAGGCAATTTTCGGAGACGGAGATGTCCCAGAGAGCGTCCGAAAGCACCCTTCTGTTGTGAGAATGCGGGAGGAGTTCGAGTACTTCTACCCCGTCGATTTGAGGACGTCTGCGAAGGACCTCACAAACAACCACCTGCTTTTCTTCGTTTACAACCACGTCTCGCTCTTCAGGAGGGAGCTCTGGCCGCAGAAGATATTCACGAACGGGCACGTTCTTTTGGACAACGAGAAAATGAGCAAGAGCACAGGAAACTTCCTCACGGGGGAAGAGGCCATTGTGAAGTTCAGCGCAGACGCAGTCAGGCTCACGCTGGCCTCGGGCGGAGACACAGACCAGGACAGCAACTTCTCGCAGCAGGCGTGCAATGCAGCAACGCTGCGCCTGAGCAAGCTGAGCAAGAGCCTTGCCCAGGCGCTTGAGGGCGTTAGGTTTTCGTCGCTGCAGAAGAAAATAGAGGAGCTGGAGGCATCCCTGAAGGAGGAGCTTGGGCTTGAATTTACGGAGGACTCTTTTATGTTTAACAGAGTGCTCTCCATAAAGAACAGCACGATAGACGCGTTTGAAAACGTCATGTTTAGGGAGGGCCTGATGCACGGATTCTACGCGCTTGAGCCGCTGATTGAGCAGCACAGCCGCACTTCCCAGAACAAGAAGCTCATCCTGTACGCCTGGCTCGTTTTCGCGGCCTTGAACTTCCCGATTGTCCCGCACGTGACAGAGCACGCCCTCATGCGCGCAACGGAAAATCCGTTTGTGGCTTCGGAAATCCTGAGGAGGTCCGAGGTCGCGCAGAGCATCGTGGAAATGGGCGAGTGGATCGACAAGGTCATTGCGCACACGAAGAAGACCCTTGCCCGGCAGAAGAAGAAGCAGGCCGTGGGGAAGGTGCAGCTTGTTTTTCTGAAGGACTTCCTGCCGTGGCACAGGAAGGCGCAGAGCCTCACGCAGGAGGAGGTGAAGGAGAGAGGCCGCGAGTGGAAGGAGCTTGGGGTGACAATCCCGGAAGTTTTGCAGTATGTTGCAGCAAAGCCAAAAATACTCGCAGGGAGGGCGCAGGCCCTGCGTCTGCTTTTGGAGAGGCTCCGGAGGGAGTTTGAGGTCGACTCGGTTTCCGTGGAGGAGGGCGAGGAGGGCGGCCTGGACTTGCCGAAAGTAAAAATACACGCGAAATAAATATTCTTTATTCCAAATTATTTAAATATGAATCAGAGACCGAAAAAGGAGCGAACTGGCTTGAAGGCGTTTAGCGCCATGATACTCTCCATTCTGCAGAAAGAGAAGTCGATCGAGTACACGAAAGTGGCCGACATAATCATGGGCATGACGGAGGGAACTGGCGACGACAAAAACGTGAAAAGGCGAGTGTACGATGCGCTGAACGTCATGTGTGCGGTGAATCTGGTTAGAAAGGAGAAGAAAATGGCGTATCTTTCGGACAACCAAATGTGCTCGTGCGAGGACGAGGTGGAGAGGCGCCTGCTGAGCTTGGGGCAGTCGATAGTTTCCGCGTCGAAGCTCCGGGAGCGGGTTGAGGAGAAAAAGAAAGTTCTTGAAGAGACGATAAAAAGAAAAGAGCTTCTGATGAAGCTGATAGAAAGAAACAAAAAGCGAGAGTACTTGGAGGAGAAGGAAAAGCTGCATCTTCCATTCATACTGATAAGCACCCAGAAAAAGTCCCGCATAGACTGCGAGACAAACGACAAAAGGTCGTACTTTAAGTTCATATTTACAAGCCCGTACAGAATACACGAGGACGTGCACGTGCTGAAGCAGATATTCGGGGAAAAGGAGAGCGCGTTCATACAGGAGAGAGAGGAAAAAGCCCCTGTGGAGCGCCCCCAGAGCGAAAACATCCCGGAAAAAGCGCCAAATGCTGCCGCGTGGCTGCCCAAGGACGCAATGGAGCGGGCCACGCCTGGAAGCCCAATTGGCTCCAGCTACATCTTCACAGAGGATGACGACTGGCTGAATTTGTACAACTTCCTGAACTAAGCAGAAGAGGACTCGCCCTATGGAGAGGCGCGCGTACTGCGCATGCTGTGTGGGCGGCGCTCTTGGAGAATCACGTGAATGTAGACAAGAAGCACTCCGCGCAGAACAGCGAAGACGTAGAGAGCCCCAAAAAGTGCCAGAAGAACGACATAAAGAGCAAACATGCACGGGGTATACACAAACACACGGCGCAGAAAAACAGGCTAGGCCTTGCATAGTGCACTCTTTTTCGCCTGGGCAGTAAATGAACTAAAAGAACACACGAAGCACTGCCTGGGGAAAGAGGCACCGTAGGAAATAAAATTGCTAAACCCAGAATTGCGTCTGCAGAAATGCAGCCCAGAAACGTCTTCGGGCGTTTGGTGTTTCACGTTTGCAGCCATATAAGTGCACTTTTTTGCAGGCCCTTGGCGGCGCCCGCTGCACGTTTCCATGGCGGCAGGGCGCTTCCAGCCTAGTGTTTTGAGGGCTTTTTCCTCCCTGCGGGCCCTTTTTTCGCGTGTTTTTGCGCATAAAGCAAAGCCGCTTGGCTGCAATATTTTTACTTATGGGAGAGTACAGGGTGGTCAGCATTTTGGACATAACCCAGCCTCTGCTGAACCACGAGGAAACGGGGAAAGTTCCCTCGGTGTGCAAGGCCGTCGTGGAAAGGACGGAGAACAGCAAGAAGCAGCACGAGATTGTATACATAGAGACGGAGGGCATAGAAATAGGGGTGGGGGCCGTCTTCACATATGCGAGCACAGGCGATCAGATAATAAGGCTATCCAAAACAAAAATTCAGAAGAAGACTCGGTACAGGGTAGATAACAGCCTCATTGGAGCACTGCTATCTAAAACAAAAAAAGTTGACACATAATGATAGCAATTGGTTTTACATAGTAAATATAAGCAGAGAGGGGAGGATGTGCATATGAAAGTGCTAAAAGTATTTCTAGGCATGTTTGTTGTGGTTTTCAGATATAGCACATGCTCGTACTTAACCGACGACTGCATCTGCGTAGAAGGTGCCTCAAATGGGTTTTTGCTGAAGAATAGCGGGAGCGCCTTGTCCGGGGGCGCAGCGCTGAACGCGCAAATGCTCTCCCCGATTGCGCTCAACATCGAGGCAGCAAAGCAGTCTACAGCGGAAGTGTGCTCGTGCATACCTGTTGCGGTTGAGACAGGCGCTTCGCAGGCACAGTATGTCTCGGCGCAGCCCCAGTATGTAGCAGCCTCCGTACAGCCGCAAGTAATACCAGCTGCAGCTACGCAAATAGTAGCTGCGCCAGTTCAGGCAATTCAGAGCGCACAAGCAGCCCAAATTGTTGCGGCCCCAGCAGCAACCCAATATGTTGCAGCACCTGCACAAACAGCGCAAATTGTCGCAGCACCTGCACAAGCAGCAACCCAATATGTCGCAGCGCCTGCACAAGCAGCAACCCAATATGTCGCAGCGCCTGCACAAGCAGCTCAATATGTTGCAGCACCAGCACAAGCAGCTCAAATTGTTGCTGCACCTGCGCAAGCAGCGCAAATGGTCGCAGCACCTGCATCAGGAGCCCAGTACGTTGCAACTGGCGGCGCTGGGCAGATGATTGCAGCTCAGTCTGTAAAGGCAGCGCCTGTTCTGGTGCATGCAGCGCCGGTAGCTGCTAGTGTGGTGCCAATCAGCATGAATGCCATCCAGGCTGCGCAGGTTGCAAAGATGCAGAAGAGCGGCATTATCCTGCAGGCTGCCGAAGCTGCAAGCCTAAACAGCGCAAGCCAGGCCGACAAAATGGCGCGTGCTGCTGTGGCAGTCACTGAAATGGGCGCCACGCAGGCAAAGCGCGCCAAGGAAATGGCAGCAGTTGCGGCAATGGCCCATTTGGTGCACCAAGAAAACACGAAAGCCGCCATAAACGGATACAAGGCCCTGCAGAAAATGGGAGCTGCAACCCAGCAGGTGATTGCTGTTGGGGGCGTGTCTTCTATAGGGGGAGGCATGCCTGTTGGAGGAATAGCAATGGCTCAGCCAACGATAGCAGTCGCTCAGCCGACGATGGCAATAGCTCAGCCGACGATGGCAGTCGCTCAGCCTGCAGTGTCTGTTATGGGGGCAAGCCCTGTGCTGGCAGGTGCTGGTGCCGTTATAGCCAGCGCAAACGCAGCCTTCCAAAGAACAGAATCGCCCATGGTCTATGGGGTAATATCATCGGGGGCAGCTGGCAGGCAGTGCATCTGTCCGCCCATCTACGAAGCACCAGCGGCTTTGAACGCAGGCGAGGCAATAACAGAAGGAGGCGGATTTGGGGCGAAGCTGGCAGCCAGCCTTGCATCGCGCATCATCTCTGGAGCTTCGCTGGAGGAAAGCGGGACGGAGGCGAGTGCGCTCTGCGTAGAAAAAATAAAGTCGGTGCAGGCATCCCAACGGGTGCAGCAGATAGTTGCATCTGGGGAGCTTACGCCTTGCTTAGACACGATTGGAAAGTCATCCCTTTTAGATGGATTAGTCCTGTCTAATCTTGTATGCTATTGCTAAATAAAAACCAAATAGACCATTTTTGTGCTTGTGGCTGCCAGCTCACAAATATTTTGAAAGTGCTTCGCGCCGTCGCACACAAAAATAAACAAAAAGCTGCACGCCCTGCCGGGCTGGGCACAACTTGCAATGTTTTTTTCGCTCGCAGAAATTGCTGCCTGGAAAGCTTAAGAGGCACCTAAATTTATTTTGGCGTGCTGCGAATTTATACTTTTGCAGATAGAGGCTGCAGCTGCCGTCTTTGCGATATTAAAAACACCCTGCAAGAATCCATGCTGTGCTCGCAGTAAACATGCAGAAATATAGAGGGTGTGCTGCTCCTGGGTGTAAAGAGGTTCATCAGATGTGCATTGGGTGTTTGTGGGGTACTTATGGGGTGTTTGTGGGTGTGCGTGCAAATTTTTAATGGAAAGCGCGTATAGCATGCTGAGAGCGCTCTTTAGAGAGCAGGGCGGCCCAGGAGAAAATGCAAAGAATGTGCAGCTCCTGCAGGGAGACGAGAGCATGCTGGAGATGGAGAAGAGGGTAGAAAAAGAGATTTTAGCTGGGGCCTTGGACAGCATTCCCATAGAGTGCTGTACATGTGTTAACGGAAAGCTGCTGGTGGCGCAGTGTGGGAGCGGATACATTGTGCTCACAGACCCGATGAACACAGTTCCACTCGACGCTCTATGGAGGGGGGCTGCGGGTCTGGCACAAAGGGCAGAGCTGGCGCCGCTTCGTTACGGGGAGGGACTATACGCAACTAAAGCGCGGACGTACAGGCTTCAGAAGAGATGCCGGCACGGCCGAATGGAAGCCCCGAAAACAGTTCCCGCGGGGGCAGAGGCTGGGGGCCTTTACTATTTGGAGTATCTGCTGGCAGCGTCCCTTATGCAGCTGCTGGAGGGCGAGGAGAGCGTGTACATTTCGTTCAGTGGGGGGATAGACTCTTTTCTGTGCGCCACCATGTGCTGCAAGCACGTCAAGGGCAAGAAGATATACTTGATAAACAGCTGCTTTTCCAGCAATGGGCGCTTCCAGTCGAGAGACCGGGCGGCGTCAAAGGAGTTCTACACCCGAATTTTGGAAACATACGGGTGCCGAGACAGGTGCTTCCTTGTGGAGAACGATGTCCATCGGGCAGAAATTCTTGAGCAGAAAGACGCAATACTCGAGATAACAAAAGGCACCACGATGGACTTCAACCTGGCGGCGCTGCACTGCTTCACTGCCAGGCGGGCGAGACAGGAGGGTGCCTCGCTTGTTGTCACAGGAACTGGCGGAGACGAGCTGTTTCTCGGGTACTCTCGCCATAGAGAGGCTGTTTCTTGCGTGGCGGAGGAGGGTGCATGCGGAGACTGTGGAAGCACCACCGAGCGCCTGCAGCAAATGATAAAATCCGACGTGGAAGGCTTCTGGGAGACAAACTTGCACCGAGACTGCCGCGCAGGGATGGCGGGCTCTGTGTCGTATGCATCTCCGTTCCTGATTCCAGAGGTGTACGCGCATGCGCTGAGGTCTGCCAGCCCTGCAGGCGTGGGCAAGACCCAGCTAACAGACATTCTGCACAGGGAGTACCCAGGAATAGTGCTGAAGAAGAAGTTGGCGGGGCAGTACGGCTCGGGGATATCTGATGTAATTAGAAGCATCTGGTGCCGGGCGCCCACTTTGTGCCGAAACAACGAATGTTTGTCTCTGGAGTGCGCGCCTGCTGCGCGTCCAGAGCGCGGCGCAGAAGTTCAGAGATGACTTGGAGCCCACCCACACTGCGCCTAAGGGGCATAAAGTGCATGGAAAGCAAAACATTGGCTTTGGCCGCGCGCGGAAAACTGATTTCTGCTCTATGGCACGCCCCGGCAAAGTGTGTGCATCTGTGTGTGAAAGCGCCATGGTGTGTTTTGCCTTTTTCCGCGCGGAATAGGGAGGCCCGAAAAAGCCCGATTCAGCATGAAACCTTCTGCCTCAGGTTTCTATGTTTCAAAATGCGGGCAATTGGTGCATTTTACTACGATCTCTAAAACAAAAGTATATAATTCTGAATGAAAGGATATCTAATGAAAAAATACCAAGCATCAAAGAAGGTAATTCTAGGAACCGCATGCATAGGGCTGTTTTTAAGCAAAATCTATGCAGACGCGGGGGCAGCAATAGGCGGCGGGGGGGTGCTTGCATTTGCGCAGACTGACCCGAATTGCTCGCCCAGTTTCATGAACGGAACTGGGTTCATGAACGGCATGGGAGTGAACGGCATGGGAGGAGCCTCTCCGCAGTTTAAGATTGCTTCGCCAACTCTTTGCATAAAGGAGGGAAGACAAAACACAAATTTCAAGCTGAGTCCCCAGATGAAGAGGATGTACAATAAGTCGGCCATTCTGTCTCTGTTAAGGCTTCCTGAAACAGAGTGTAAAATAGGACAAGTAAGCCCAAAAACCCAGGCGTGCTTCCTGTTTAAAGCCATCCAAAGGAAGGCCAAGACGGCTGCCACAAACTTAACTTTTTCAAAAAACGCGATTTTCCTAGAGGTAAAGGGTAAACTTGTATTGATGGTTACGCTAGAGAGGTTCGAAAGCACGATGAAAACGGTCAAGAAGCGTGTTCCTCTTTCCAAAGTAATCAAGGCGAACAAAAAAATAACCCTGAACGAGTTTGACGACATCCTGAATAAGATAGGAAGCTCAGCTTCTCTTTCCAAGAGAAGCAAGTGTGCAGAGTGCCTCAAAACGCTTCACAACGAGCTTTCTCTTGGAGATGTTGAGTGTGATGTGTGCAATGATGTGGCTACTATTCCTATTTCAGTTTAATGCTTTGGACATGCTCTTCATTTAGCCCCTAGAAGTATCAGGCCTTAATAAGTAACTTTTCTGCAAGGTAATAAACCATAGTTCAACTTCACCAATTTGCTTTCTGGTGGTGCATTTATTGTTGTGCGATGTGCTCTTAACATGCATTTATCCGTCATTCTGGGGGCTTTCTTCGGGCTTTTTCCCGCCCGCGCCCTCCTCCTCGTCTTTTTTCTTTTCTTCCTTGTGCCCCGCCGGCGTGATGGAGTAGTCAACCCGGATGGCTGCGCCGTTGAATATCTGGTTGGTGAGGGTTTCCTTCACCTTTGCTGCGTCCTCCACAGTGTTGAAGTACACAAACGCATACCCCTTGCTGTATCCTGTATATTTGTCTAAAATCAAGTCCACCTTCGTGCTTTGAATGCCCTCGGCTTTTTCTGCAATCCAATGTTTCAGCTCCTCCTCTGTTGTTTTTGTGTCGAGCCCAAAAATGCTAAGTATGTTTACAGGCACCGGATCTATTGCGCCAGGCCTTCTTCTGTAGTATGCCCGCGGCCGGTAGTCGTTGTAGTGCGGCCCCCACGACCGGTCGTTTCTCATGTGCGGCCTTCTTGGATACGGGTCGTAGTTTGCGCGAGGGTCCCGCCTGTACGAAGGATATCTATTGGGCTGGTACATTGGAGGCGCATACGACCTGTATCCTCTGAAGTAGCCATTTCCACCGTCCGGCCCGTCAGAAGTTCTGTACGGATACTCCTCGGGCGGACCTCTTTGCGCTGGGCGATACGTGCGCCTTCTATGCTTGTTGTACGGGGGCCTGTAGTCTCTCCCGTCGTCCACCCTGGGGTCTCCTCGCTCGGGCCGAGCCTCTGCTCTCTCAGGCCTCGGCTCTTTTTCGGAGCTTGGGCCTTTTTCAGTAGGGGGGCGTGGGTTTTGTTCTTGGCCTGGGTTCATTTCAAATTAAAAAAAGTAAAAATAAATAGCTAAATCAGCATCTGCGCTTTCAGCTCTTTGATAATTCTTCGGGCACTTTGCGTTCCATCTCTGGCGATTCGTTCGGCATGCTCATGCGCTATTTTCTGCACAACTTTTGTCTCGAATGTTTGCCGGATTTTGCTCGCTATTTTTGCATAAAGCCGCCCGTCGGAGGAGACAAGTGAATTCATAATGCCACCCACCATCATTTTGATTGTTTCCCGCACTTTTGCGGGCTTTGCATGGCCTTGCGAGGCACGCCTTCGTGCTCTTTTCAGATTTTTTAAAAGAGCTTTCAGCGAGGCCACGCCAGCCTCCAGCATTGCGTCCTCAACAGGCAGCCGCGCCAGAGCCGCGTGGTACTTCTCGAGCATGAAGGAAAGAATCCGCGGAGGCCTCTTCAGCGCAGGGAGTATGCACGAGTAGATAAGCATCCCGATTCTTTTGGACTTGTCAACTGCCAGCTTGAGAACATACCCAACCAAGAGGCGCTTTTCGCGCCTGCTCATGTGCATTTTTAGGCTCCTTGGCGCAAACTTCGAAATAGTCACCGACATAGGAGCCTCCCGAAGCACGCCCCCGGTCAGATTTAAAAGCAGCGCCCTGCCCTCCGCATACTCGCGCACCAGGAGGTAGAGCGCGTCAAGCCTGGAGTGCGCCCCTATGTCTCCCAGAGAGGGGTCTACAGTGTAGCACTCCAGCAGCTGAAACAAGATGGCTTTCACGGCCTTGGCAGACACTGTTTTTTTCTGGGCAAGCAGATACATGCAGGCTGCGTACGCAGGGGACGACTTGCACACAGAGGCCCGCGGGCATTCCATGCCCGTTTGGGATATATTCTGCAGAAGGGGGCTGCGCGCCACAACCAAAGACAGAACAGTCGTTGGGGTTTTGGGCGCTCTCTCTATCCCCATGGCAGACAGCTCGGGCGTGCTTTTGTTTTTCTGCACAATTCTTAGGACGTGCAGCGCAAAGAGGTTTTTGCGCATGCAGTGCAGGAGCAGCGCCTTTGCAACCGGCAGGCGCAGGCCCACCCTTTGCACGGCCTTAAGCGCAAGCCGAAGAAGCTCCAGGTCTATCTGCACAAGCGAGGACAGGGCCTTGGGCTCAATGCAGAGCAGCGTCTCCTCAAGCTTGCGCGTGTTTCTGAAATGCAGGAATATTCTGAGCGCAGCCACCTTGCTGAATGTGTCTGCAGCGTCCCATTGGTAGCTTGCCTCTCCTGCGTATACTTTCAGCTGGGCGCCCTGCTTGACCAGAAGGGGCGCGCCCTCGGAGATCAGCACGTCCGCATACTCCGACAGCAGCTTCCTGCTGACTCTCCCAAACCGGAGGATCTTTTTTATTTTTGGAGAGGGGCTTTTTAGACTGTCAATTATCTCCAGCGCGCGCTCGTTTGGGTGGTGCCCGAAGTACTCCACAAGCAGCCCAACTGCCGACTTTCGTGCGTCTGCAGTGCGCGCAAACAGCGACAGGATAATCAAAAACGGAAGCTGCCGAGTGGACCCAGACTGCCCCATCCCCCACAGAACCACGAACAGCCCGTTCAGCACTTTTTCGTTTGACAGCTTCACAAGATAGCTTTTCACGATCTTCAGCGCGCGCTTTTCCGCCTTTCTGTCGTGTGTTCTATATATGTGTATGCCCACAAGAGCAAGCATGCCGGGGGACCACACCGGGTTTGGCATCACCTTTTTGCTGTCCTCCTTCAGCGCTGCAAGCGTGTTTTTGATCAGGCTCCCGGCATTTCCTGTTTTGAGCGCGCAGTTGATCGCCTTTATTTTCACAGCGCTGTTTGAGTCTCCAATCATCGCGACCGCTCTGTTGTAGTACTCCGCGCTGTGCTCCTGCTTTGTCTGCGCCACAGCCTTTGCCAGGCTCAGCACGCACATTTTCACTATGTACGACGAGCTGTCTATCCCCTGCACTTCCCCGTGCACCTGGGCTGGCAGGCTGCTTCCCTTCTTTATGCTGTATGCTATGCTCTTCAGGCCCAGCGCGAGGTTCACATCCATGCCTGCAATGTGCACTGTCCTTTCGTGCGACGCTTCTCTGATCTCGCAGGCCTGCATGCTGACCAGCGCGACTTCGGCGGAGCCCTCCGCACCTATACATATGGTGCCCCTGTCTGCGCGCGCCCGAATGAGGCCTATCACTTTGTGCAGGTCGCCTGTGGGATAGAAGCCGCCCTGCTTCTGCGCCAGCGCGCGTATTATTTCGTATGTGGACTCTTTCATTCTAACAGAAAATGGGTTGCTCAGAACGCTTTTGACTTTTTCTAAATACGCTTGGTCTGCTTGCGCCATATGAAAATAAAATATTTCCGCTGCTTCCATTAAAGCCGTGCATTTTCTGCCACGCCGTGCTTTTATTGGGCAAAATTATACGACTGCTTCCGCGCTGCCTAAGCGTCTTTGCCTTCCGGGCAGGCTTCAACGACACGGGCTGCACCAGAGCAGGACAGCGCGGCACGTCTGGGCGGTCGGCAGCTGGAAAAGAGCACAGCAAGCAATGCGAGCCTGCGCGCGAAAGAGTGGCTCCCAGGCAAGGCTTTGGAATTCACTAATTTGGCAGAAAAGTCTAATATATGTGCAAAAAGTGTTTTTATTTTCTGATACCACCACGCAGGGTTGATTTGCCTAAGACAGATCAACGCGTCCGTGCAAAGGCGATAGACTGGGCGCTGCCCCAGAGGGCTGCGGGCCAGACTTGCCTTCTGCAACTGGCCTGTTTGTGGCAGTTCATTGTGTTCTTGCGCGTGCTTGCGCATTTTATTTGGTTTGGCCTGTGCGCGAAGCTATTTATTTATGCCGGAGAGTTCGCTCGGCGGCTACTTTGTAACAAATATGTCGGAGTTTATAACCTGCACAGTGCTTATCATCTCCTTTATGCTTTCTTCCTGCTTTTGGTCAATATCGCCCTCTTTGAAAAGGCTGATGACTATGTCGGAAAGCGTGTGCTTGGTGACTCCTATGTATATGTGCATGCGCCGCACTTTCCCGTCGTTTCGAGATATGTATCCGTCGATGCGCGTGCACATCCAGTTGAGCATGCCTGGGTGCCTGTCTCTCTGCACAATGCCAACCTTGGACCTGTACTTGTTCAAGAACGTGTGTATGCCCTGCTTGAACTCGTCTGATGTGTATTCCACAGAAATCACAGTTGCGCCATCAACGTCGTTCATGCCCAGAATGTCCTCAATGTGCAAGTCCACGTCCGGCACAGGCTGCATCAAGTCAACAATCAAAACCTCGTCTTGATCGGATCCGCCCACAAACATGTACTGGTAGTTCTGGGCTGCAATTAAGTTGGATATGTCTTTATATTCGTTTGGTATTTTAATGTCAATACTCTCGTCATACAGCAGCATAAAATATTTTTTATGGAAGAGTGCAAAGAACTATTTCAAAATGTAACACAAATGCCGTTCTCGCAGGCGCTGGAGATACTGAAAGAAAAGCTGTTGGCCAAACAGAAGAGAATAGCGGAGGCCACCCGTGACATAACAGAGAAGGAAGCGCTGGAAATGATGGGGCTCCTGGAGAAGAAGGCCATTTGCTACAACAACTGCAAAAAGCTGTATTCAAGGGGGAACCTATCGCATGACAAGCTGCAAAACAAATAAAAACGATCTCCGTTAATTAAATCCAATAAAGCAATCAGCCCAGTGACCAATCAAACGCACTTCTCCCAAAAAGCAACGATATAAGCGCTGCAGCCATCAAGAGCTACAATGAACAGAGAAATAGTACACAAAATCATACTCATAGCAGGAAGCGTGGTAGTTGGATTTGCAGTTGGAGTGCTTAGCGACAGATTCATTTTCTGCACAAAAGATAAGCCGGCTTCGGCTGATCCTAAGCCAATACACAACAGCACGAATGACCAATCTACACACTAGATAGATCAAAGCTCTACGAAATAAGAGAGTGGCGCCAACAGAAAGCCAAGGTAGACACGGTTCGCCTCAGCCTGAACAGGGATACTTTGTGCGATGACAGGCCTTGCCTAGAAGAAAAGAAGAAGAGTCTGCATGCCAGGCCGAAGTCCGTCAGCACAGGCCTGTGTGGGTTTTTATGGTCTTAAAGCGTGCATACGTCGCACACAATGTGCACACAATTGGGAATAAATAAATGCCGATCTTGATGCAAGCTCTTTTCGCAGCATGTTTTACGCCTGCGTGCTGCTGTCGCATGCTGGCCGGGCTGGCTTTCCACGTCCAGAAATAAAGCTTGGAGAATGTTTCTCTCTTTTTGAACATTTGACGCGGCTGCAGTGAACCCGCAAACTGCAAAAAGAAACGCATACTTTTTTTGTATAATTGTACGCTTTCTGCAAAACCTAAGGAAGGCTTGAAACAGGCTGTGCTGCAGAGAGCCAAGTGGCCTAAGACAGCGCGCGCCGCAGAGAGCTCTATCCAAACCGCGTGCAGCAGAAGCAGGCGCAGTTTTCTCTAGGGAAGGCATCAGAAGCTGCCAGAAGATAGGCACAGCACAGAGCATGCTGTGCGAGCTCATAAATATATTTTATTTTTATTTTGTGCAATTGCATGCAGCAAAGAACTAAATCGTTTCTTTCAAAAATAACCCGGACAGAGGTGATGTTCATTATAACAGCGCTTTTGCTTGTTCCGGTGATCCGGGGGTTCTACACGGTTCTGATGATGTCTCCCCTGCTGCCAGGCACGTTTGGAGTGTTCTGCCCTGTGGTGATGAATTGCATAGGAAGCGCCATAGGCATATCCACAATAAGCAAGTCCACGTCTGGAGGGTCTGTGCGGTCGCCTGCCTTGGTGATGAAGAGTCTCCTGGGGATTGTGCTGTGCGAGGCCAACCTCATCTTCAGCATTCTGAACTTCTTTTTCCTGAAGGAGAAGTCGCTGGAGATATCAAGGGAAAAAGAGCTCACGCTCAGAAGCCTGCAGGCCTCCTGGGGAATACTCGCAAGCGGCCTTGTGTGTGGAATTTGCGGAATGGTTTCTTCTTTTGGAAGCGCAGTTGTGAACTCGTCCAGCTCGATATCAATAGCGAGCAACTCCAAAATGTTTTCCAAGCTGGTCAGCCTGCAGCTTATTGTGGGCGGAGTCGGCATATTTGGGACGATAGTGTCCCTGTTCTTCCTGCGGCTCCCCATCGTAGAAACCAGAAAGTAGAAGGCAGAAAAACGCCGCATGCACGCGCGGAGGAAGTTAACACAAAAAACAAGCCTTGGAGTAAGCCTCATTCTGTTAGGACAGACCAATGCCCCGGCAACATTACTATCTAGATGGTTAAATGGCGGAAGCCAGAGATTAATCTTGCATTACTGCCCACACCCGAGGACTTTCCTCAGAGAACTCTCCGAAGTTGCCCACCAAGACTATTGCAGGGGCAATAAAAACATAATATAAATTTAATAGCAAACACGTTCTGAGCAGGCGCGGCGGCCCAGGCCGGGCACCGACAGACAAACACGCAGGGAAGCAAATAGGATTTTCTTGTTTATTCAATAATTTACTGACACACTAAATAAAGCTACGCCTACTGGCTTGCATCCTCGCAGATTTTCTTGTTTTGCAGAGAGGCCGCGTTCATTGCAAAGGCCGCGCTGGCCTCAACCTTCAGCCGGCGCACCTCCAACGACAGGGCAGCTTCTTTTTTCTTGCACTCAACTATCCGCGCTTCAAGAAGCAAAACCTCCTGGGTGCGCGCGCTTTCGCAGCTTCTCACCCTTTTCAGGTCGCTTTCCACGCGGGCAAGCGCTTCCTGTGCTGCAAGAACCTCTCTTCGCTGCCGCGCGCTTTCTGCCCGCTCTCTGGCGCAAGACCGCTCTGCCTCTGCCAGGCGGGCAGCCGCCTCTGCAACAGCTTTTTCTTTCTCTTCGGCGTACCGGGTGGCCTTGCTTCGGGCGTCCTGCACCCTTTCCTGAAGCCGCGCCCTTTCTGCCTGCGCGATTTTGGCCTCCTCCACAAGCCTCTTCTTTTCTGCGGCGATCTTCCTCATTTCGCGACGCTCTGTGTCCATTGCACGGCGCTCTGCCTGCCACGCAGTCTCAGCCTCCTCCAGCGCCTCTCTCTGCCGCTCTGCCTCGCTCTCGGCCTCCATGAGAGCCTGCCCTTTCTCGCTCACCAGCCTCTGTATTTGCGCGCATGCTGCGTCCAAGGCGCTTTCGCTTTCCTGGGCCGCGGCAGTTGCTCTTCCCAGCTTCTGCATGGCGCATTCCTTTTCTGCCTCGCTCTTTATGATTTCTTCTGCGAGCTTCTGTATTTCGGCTCTGAACAAAACAACAGTCTTCATTGCCCCCTCAATCTCGCACTTCATAAGGTGCATGCTTTCGTGCATTTCCTGGATCTTCTTCAGCACTTTCTGGACCTCCTCCAGCACGCTTGCATGTGCCTTTGTTCGCTTGGCTGCGTCTTCCGCGGAGAGCCGCTGCTCTCCTTCCAGAGCCTGCGCGAGGCGCTGAATATGCGCGTCTGCCTCAAGCAGCTCCTCCCGGGCCTTTACTTCGTGCGCGCGGCGGGCCTTCTCCTCCCGGGCCAAAGCCACAGCCTTTCTCTCCAGCTCCTCCTTCAGAGCGCTTGCAAGCTGCTCGCACTTCTCGGCGCGGCTCTGTGCCTCCTGCATTTTCAGCTGGCTGTTTGCAAATGATTGGTGCAGCTTCTTCATCTCCGCGTCTGTTTTCTGCTTCTCTGAAATCATAGACCCAAGCTTTTCGTCCACCAGGTTTATGTACTCTTTTTTGAGGTCTTCGTACTCGGCCTGCCTGGCAGTGGCCCTCTCTCTTTCGTGCTCGAGGTCCTTCTGCAGCTGCAAAATTTCTGCTGTGTTGTCTTTCACGGGAATCCGAACCGGCTCGGGCGCCGGCGCCGCAGCCTTCTTGAACGCCTCGTTGAGCTTCAGAACCTTTTCCTTTTCAAAGCTCAGAAGAGACCCAAGCCGCTCAACCTCGCTCTCCAGCTTCTGCGCCGAAACCTCGCCCTTTCTCCGCAGGGAGTCTGCCATGGTAACTTCGTTCTGAAGCTCTTCGATCTCGCTGGAAAGCTTTTTGCTCTTCTCCAAAACGCACGCTTTCTCCTGCGCTAGAAGGTCTCTCTCCTGCTCTGCGCTTTCGGCTCTACCCACCTCTTGCGCATGGGCCGCATTTATGCGCTTGTTTTCGCGCCGCAGGTCTTCATACTGTGCTTTCAGCTCGTCCAGCTCGGCCATAAGCTTCCGCGAGACCTCCGAGGCCGCGTCTCTCCGCGCCTGCTCTGCCTTTTTCTGGAGCTCCTGCAGCGCGCTCTGCATTTCTCCAACCTGCGTGCAGTACTTATTCGACGCGCGCTGGGCCGCTGCAAGCTCTGCCGCAGACTCTTTTGCCGCAGCTTCTGCCTCGTTCCTTTTTATGCACGCGAGCTGCTTCTCGTCTTCGCCTTTGGCAAGCGCTCTTTGCGCCTCCTGCAGGGCTGTCTGGAACTCGTTCTCTACGCTTGCATGCTTCTCTGCCTGGTCCTGCAGCTTCACTTGGAGAGCGGCGATTTTTGCGTCTCTTTCCTTGATCTCGTCTTCCGCCTTGCGAACCTCCAAAAGAGGGCGGACCTTCATGCAGAGCTTCCACCACGACCAGTTCCGCACAGACGCGTATATTTTCACATTTCTCTGCAGGAGCGACACTGCGTCATCGTGTGCTTTTTTCAAGGCCTCTATGTTCTGCTCCAGGAGAATGCGCAGGCGCCTCTGCAGCTCTGAAACAACCACCGATATTTTGGCATTTCTCTGCTCCTCCAGGTCTGCGAGCACGCCCTGCCGCAGAAACAGCCGGGTTCTTCCCAGCCGGAACAGGCTTGGCGGGACGCCGAGCTCTGTGAGAAGGGCAACAGCGCCCTTTTCGGCAGGCGGAATGTGCTCTTTCCCTGCGCGCGAGAGAAGCGCATATCTCTGCGTAAACTCTCTGAACTCGACGCGCGTGGGAAACCCCTGCCGGGATATCCGCACGCCCTCGAGAACTCCGTTGCACCTGAGCTGGTGGAGAACTCTCGACACCTCAAAAACATTTGGCCTTTTCTGCCTGTTCGGGAGAATGCACCGGACAAAGTGCGGGTTTGTGGTGTAAAGCATTTTCAAAAGGCTGGAGAGCTGCTCCTTGTGGCTCTGCGTGACTGTTCTAAACCGGGTTGCGGCCAGGCCTGACTTGATCGAGGGGACAGGCAGCGGCCCCTTTGCGCCAAGAAGCAGGCCTGCAATGTCTTCGTCCAAAGGGTCCTTGTTCTTGGAAATCCATCCGTCCTCGTGGTACTTCACTTTTCCAGCATAGTGCTCAACAGTGAACCCGCCGCGCACCCTTGGCGTGGAGAACTTCGGGTGCTCTTTCCATGTCCGGGAGATCTTTTCAAGAAGCCGGCTGCCGTTTCCTCCAGGCACAACACACTCCTCGTCGAGTATCGAAAATATTCCCGTGCTGTTTTTTTCCAAAAGGTCGATGGTGGGCTGCAGGTCAAACCCAAAGTCGATCATGTTCCACTCCAGGCCCTCCTTCATGTATATGTCCTGCTCGAGAATGAACATGCGGTGGTTGAAAAACTGCTGCAGCTTCTCGTTTGTGTAGTTTATGCAAAGCTGCTCAAACCCGTTGGAGTCGAGTATTTCAAACCCTGCAATGTCAAGCACGCCAATGTACGACTGGGAGGCCTCCTTCGGGCGCATGGCAACGTTCACCAAGGAGACTATCCAGTCGAACAGCCTCTCGTAGAGAACCTTGCAGAGTGAAGAGACGGTGAAGTTCGCCTCTTCGGGCGTTCTGCCGTGCACCACAACCTCCCTCCCCGCCTGGATTTTTGGCCGAAGAAGAGACTCTTTCAGAGCTGCCCCGTCCACGTCCAGAAGCGCGGCGGCGTTTTCCAGCGCGGCCGCGCTCTCGCCAAGCACGTCTACGCCCTTTCCAACAGAGACAAACTCGATCTCCCCCAGATGGATGATCGCAGCCACCATCCGGAAAATCTTTGAAATGTCGCCCTGCGAGAAGCCCAGCGTCCCCATGGACGCGCATATGCTTTCCAGCGGGATGTCGTGCCCCTCTGCGCTGCTGATTATTTTGTAGCTTCGGTGCCTCTCAAGGCGCAGCGACGCCAGAAGAGACTCGTCGGCCTGCTTTGTAAGCGCGTAGAATATGTGGTAGTTCCTCTCTCCGGCAGCCTGCTTGGTCACTCGCGAGGACTCCAGGAGATACCTCTCCACCGACGCGCCCACAATTTCCCCGTTCATTCCAAACTCTATCTTAATAAACTTTCCAAACCTGGAGCTATTGTCGTTTCTTCCGGTCTGTGCGTTTCCAAACGCCTCCAGCAAGGGGTTTGTGGATATAAGCCTCTCCTCCAAAACACACGTCCTCTGCAGAGCGTCGCCGCTCACTTTTGTCAGAAAGGCAATCGCATACTTTGTGTTTTCAGTTTTTCCTGCGCCAGACTCTCCGGTGATGAGAATCGACTGAGGCGTCCGCGTGTTCCGCATCAAGTGGTATGCCTCGCTAGCAACTGCATATATGTGCGGGGCCGCGTCTTCGCGCTTGTAGACAGAAGAATATTTTTCGATGTACTCCTTTGTGTATATGGGAATGTTTTTGTATGGGTTTATGGCGACAAGAAACAAGCCAGAATACGTGTACTGCATGTTAGATAGGTATCTCTGCCGCAGGTTGTGCAGAATGCTGGGCTCGTTCAAGTACGACAGGTGCGCCATGTTGTCAACCAAGTCAAACTTGGAAGGATTTGCCTTGTGAAGATTTTCCAGCCTTTCTGTAAACCTTCTTTCCCCTACAGATATCTCGGCATCCACCTCCGTCTCAGAAATAACTTTTCCGAGCTCGTACTCCCTCTCCGCATTGAGCCACCACACCAGCTTTTCAGGCATGCTTGCAGCGTCCTTTATCGGCTCGACTCGCCCTATTTCTTGAATTCTGTGTGTTTTTGTTTCTTCTTTGTTCATAAAGATTTTAAACAAATTTCTTTTTTAATAGAAATTCCACTGAAAGCCGGAAACAATTAATAAACAGACCCGATACTGATGCATGCAAATATGATTATGAAATAATACATTTTAGAAAAAAAGTCAGCGCCCTGGAGAAAAAAGGCACGCATGTAGCCCTGTTTGCGTGCCGGGTGCGGCGAGTGCATGCGGCATGGAGAGGCGCCGCATAAAGACGCTGCGCCGCGATGCACATTCGCAACAAGAAGCCAGCCCGAGCGCGGGGCATAGAACAGTGTGGATTTATTGTACACGCCGCGCCTGATGTGCAAGGGCTCAGGCTTTCTGCCAGCACTGCCAAAAAGCACAGCGCGTTCCAGCGTCATGCAGCAGGAAGCTCTATCCACTTGTTTTTCATTAAGTAGCTCAGCACTTGGTTGAGCTTCTGCTCCGAGAGGCCCTGGAAGCCCTTTAGCATGTGCTTTCTCTCCGCCTCGGTCACAGTCCCGCACAAAATGGCAGCCTCCTTCAAGTAATAATACGCAGTGGGCGGGATCGAAACCATGTTGCAAAACGCATGCTCGTTTTCAGACAGATAGTGCGCCGCTGCATCTTCTGGAGAAAGCCCTCCCAGCTTTTTCATGGCAAAGCTTTCTGCGCCTCTGGAGTGGTCCTGGCCTCTGTGCGACATGCCCGACACCTTCATCCGGATCTGCTGCTCCAGGTACAGGCCCTGGAAAAAGGCCAAATACTCCTCTTTGGGAAGCATCTTCAAAAGAGGCTTTATCTTTGCCAGAAGTTCTTTCCCCGCCGAGCACATAAGCTTCTCCTTCTGCATGTGCTGCTTTGCAGACAGAAGGCCTTTGTCAAAAATCAAGGTTCGGAACAGCTTTCTCTGCAGCAGGGTGTTTCTGTACGACTCCAGGAGGATTTCTTTGGTTTCTTTTTCGAGGGACGTGTCTGTTTTGGAGAAGGAAATTTCCTTTATTGCGAGCTCCGCGTCGTTCATGTACTCGACCTCAAAGTCCTGCCGCAGCGGCATGTAGCCCGATATTTCCTGCGAGAGCGGGAGGCTTTGCACGTTCTGCACAGCCTCGCCCTCCAGAGCCTCGCAGTTCGGCTGGTTGAATACGCGGGAAAAGTGCTCCTTCACTTCAGAAGGCGTTTTCTGGCCTATGTACGCCGAAATGTCTGCCCAGTTTCCGATTCCGTGCACAATCAGGCCATCTATAAATAAATTCTCCTCTATCATCTGCCATCCCAGCGAGTCTACTTCAAAAGAAAGACTTTTTATTACCCGATACCTGTGCGTGTACTCGTGTGTGCGAATCTGCGCCCTCTGGACAACGCAGAGAGGGCATATGTCTATATGGCACTGTACGCACTGGATCCACATGATAGAAGATATATTCATAAGGCAGCCGTCGCACCGAATCAAGCATGCATTTCCATGCATTTGTGAATGCGTGACAACCATTGAAAATTTAAAATAAAAGCGAATTCATAAAAGCAGAAGCGCTGACAGGATTAGCGCCCGCTGATCACGTCTTGTACACAGCGGCCACAGGCTGCACAAGCAAGAGCAGCGCGTATATGGACGAGGCAAAGAGCGGGCAGCGCTGTGCCATGCGCCGATTGCATGCCTGCTCTGGAAGCCACCCCTTGCAAACATCTCGCAGCCGGCCCTTGGCTGGGAGAGCATGCAAACAAGTAGGCCTCCAGAGATGTGCGCCAGAGCTGTTTGGGCCTGGGAAAAGGCCCACGTGCTCGCTGCACAAAGGGCCTGGGCTAAAACTTGGTTCATTTATTTAACGTTAAGAGACGACAAAATGTCGCACAGCCTCTCCTTTGACTTCTCGCTCATGTGCTCGTCTGTTGCAGAGATGCACTTCAGCGCGGCAGGGTCCTGGCCCGACGCCTCCAGGGCAGAGCGCAGGTCCTTCACCGTGTTGTTTATAACTGTAAGCAGGAAAAGCATCTTGTTCACTGCCTCTGGCCTTTTTCTGTACAGCTCCATGCAGCGGCTAAGCACTTGGCACCGAACAAGCTCTCTCGCCACAGGCTCCACGTTCTGCGAGATGTGCCCCAGCATCACACACACGTCTTCCTCCAGGCCGGGCACGTCCAAGAGGCCAACACACTTTGCAATCAGCGGGAAAATAGAAGACGCGGTCGAAATGTCTTGCCGCACCAGGATGGTCTCAAGCCCGGTGATGTACTCCTTTTTGATTTCCACAGTATTTTCCGGCTTTTGTATGTTTTCAATGTGAACCTCTATAACATACTTGTACGGGTCCAAAAACATTTTGGCTGTGCTTTTGTCGTAGTCTGTTTGCTTTTTCTGCATGCTCATTCTTTGTTTTTCTTTTAAAACTAAATGCGCGCTTTTCTGCGCTAGAAACGGCGCAAGCACAGGCGCGCAGAAGCGCCCTGCCGCCCACAGCATGCAAAAGCCTTAAAGGACATATATATTTATTTTTGCAGATACGGCCGCTTGTTTAGCCTTTCGCATGGCCCTGGCGAGGGCCATGGTGCTTTGCACGTGAAGGCATGGCGCGCGTCTAAGCAGCGTATTTGTGGCGCTACATTAAAGCAAGGGCGATCAGAAAAAGGCCAGCTATAAACGCCAGCACGGACATGGCAGCCAGGCCTGTGTCCTTCACACACTTCCCCTGTGCGCACACGCCGCTCCACCCGCAGGGCGTGCCGTCGCGAAACGCTCTGTTGTTGAGTATAATGGGGTCTCCGTTTATGTTTAGGCACTTCATGACGCACCCCTTGTACCCGGGGAAAGCAGACACAATAGACCTTTTTATGCCGCCCATCACACACTGCGCGTCTTTGCTTGTGCACACTCCGTTGGCGCAGAAGCCAAGAGAGCACTTTTTCCTGTTTTCGAAAAAAGACACCGAAGGGCATTTGGCCGACCTCCCGTCGCAGACCGAGCTTTTCTGGCACTCGTTTTGGGACTTCCGGCAAACGGTTCCTGCCTTTGCTGGCTGGCATCCATTGCAGCACCCGCTGTTGAAGTCTGAGCACAGTGCGTTTATGCGCAGCTTGCAGTCCGGCGTGCAGCAGGCGTCGCCAAACGGGCCGGCGTCGCACTCCTCCCCCTCCTCAACCAGGCCGTTCCCGCAGATGGGGTATGGCATCTCGACTTCGTCTGCGTTTGGCATTTCTGTGTCCAAGCCTGCAAGGATAATGCTCATCTCTTTCTGCGCAGGCGGGGAAAAAGACAGAAGATTCGGTGCCTTCTTTGGGTTCATTATGTACTGGCCCTTGCAGCTGCACCCTTCGCAGGGGTTGCACGGATAGTTGAGCTTGTTTGCGTTCTTGCACGACTGGTCGTCGCAGTCGTGGAGAAGCCCTAAATTGTGGCCGATTTCGTGCGCAATTGTAATAAACTGGTTCTGCGTGAACGTGCTTACACTGATGTTTTTCAGAGACTTGAACCCTATGGCGCTCCGCCAGGCCAGGCCAATCTGCATGGTTTTGGAAAAGGAGACCGTCACAAGGTGGTACAACATGCACTTTTTGTTTTTGGTTGCGCGGTACCTTTCCAGCTGGTCGAGCTTTTCGGGGAGAGCGCTCTGGCTGTAGAACCACTCTGCCTGCTGGTCAATTATGATGTCGCTTACGTACAGCAAAACGTTGAAGGACTTTTCGTATATGCGGCTGGCAATGTTCATGTTCTCCATCACCGAAAAAATGGCCTCTCGCCGAGAGCCAAGCTTCTGTATGTAGTGGCTGTCAATGGCCACGGCCACCGGAATTGCCTTTTTTTCCACGGGAAATCCATAGTTGTTCGGCTTTTTTATCACGCTGTCGACTTCCGAGATCTGGGAGTAGTACGGAATTCCCAGAAAAAGAACCTCTCCCTTTTTCACGGTTTTGTTTGACTTTGGAATTCGTGTGGTGACAAACGTGTTTCCAACCACCCGGTCTTTTATCTCCCGCGCTCTCTTCGATGAGGTCTCCCTTTTTCTTGGCTCAGCCTTCTGCGCCCTTTTGCTTTTGCGCGGCTTGCTTTCGCCGCCTGCCTCCCTCTTGGAGGGCTTTGCCTTTCCCTTGGCCGTGGGCAGCGTTTTGGAATGCGTGGCTTTCTTCTGCGCGTTTTCTTCCCTGTGCACCTTGCTGTCCGAGCCGCCTGTCTGTGTTACTTTGGGCAAGGCCTGGGTGTTAGCTTCGACGCGTGTGCCTTCTATGCCGATAGAGCGGCTTTTGAGGCCGACCCCCAGAGGCGCGCTCGCTGTGCTTTTGCCTGCGCCCTCGTACAGAACCAGCACGCCAGAAGTGCTGGCGTCCGGAAAAGGCTGTGCGTCCAAAACGAGGCTAGTATCCTCCACCAGCACATCTTGAATGGATATGCCCGGCCTGCCGTCTGTGCTTTGCTCGGGGGAGTGCGCTGGCTTGGGCTTTTCGTCCTCCAGCATGAAAGCATTCTCCAAGACCTCGCATGCCTCTGCCTCGGCGATGGCGCCCGCTGTGCTGGGCATGTGGTCTAAAGCCTCTTTTTCTTGTTTTCTGTAAAGCGAGTTGGCCTGGCAGCTAACGCAGTTTTTCCGCCTGTTTTTCTCCCGTGCGGTTTCTATCTCCTGGCGGACCGCCAGGGCTTTCTTTCGCTGGTTTGCCTCCTCCCACCCTTCGTAGGACGACGCGTCTTCAGACCCCTCGGGCTCGTCGTCTGAGTCGGTGCTTGCGTCGCGCTCCTTGTGCGTTTTTGCATATCCGAACAGCGAGAAAATCTCCTGCCTTATTTTGGCAATAGAGTATGAAATTCGGCCCAATAGGTCTTTTTTGGAGGGCGGAGCTCTGTCCGCTTTTCGGCGCTTAAAGTACTCTGCCACCCTTTCAAAGTACGGCTGGTTGTCCTCCAAGGGCTCGTTGCACTCTATCTGCTCGGGCTCCATCTCAATGGGCTGGCAAACGTGCTCTGGAAAGTCTTCGTCCGCAACAAAGGCGACAAGCTCGCGGGGAGAGCTTTTTGGGAAAAGAAGCTCCTTCGGCTTTATGTGGATAATTTTTCCCTCGTCCACAAGAACTCCCCTGATGGAGTGTGTTTTGTTGTCCCGGATAAACCACCCGTTGACGTCCTCAAGCGCCTCGCACAGTGAAGGCACTTTGCTGGTTTCCTCGTGCTCGTGCTTTTTCGTGTAGACAGCATTGTATGTGGCGTACGAGTTTCGCCCTACTTTTTGGAGCTTGTCCAGGCATACAACTGATGAGTATTTTATTCCGTTCAGCCCAAAGCTTATATACATGTTTCTGTGCGCGTCTTCTTGGATCTCCACATCCACCGCAGACTCCCTATATTTTTCGTCTATATAATAGCAGGCAGCCAAGCGTACTAGGAAAAAAAGCCCAACCCACATTTGCTTGCACAACAATTAAATTATTATATGTGAGTATTTTAATTTTAATTAAGCATCCTAATGCCTTATGGAAATAAATAAACACAATCCGACGCATCTGTATTCGCTCAGGCAGCGCACGGCCTGCGCTGCCGCCTGCGGATAGGCTTGGTCCTGCCAGGCGCTGCTCAAATGGGTCTGTGTAACTCTACTTTATTTGCTCAGAATTTGGGGTGTTCGGGCTACTACCATCAAGATATTTTTGTATGATGGGGACAACAGACGAAACACAGACTCTTTCCCGGGCTAGTCTTGCTATTTCTCGTTTGTACTCTTTGCAGCCTCGCTTTCCGTGCAGAACTGGCTCTATGGGCTTCAGGTCTATGTGCCTGCACAGGTACTCTACTTCCCCGCCTGGGAGCACCCGCACGTTTGAAAGCGCGTTTGGATCGTGGTCTCGCTTTCTGTTTGGAGTCGAGTACATGGCGGGGGCGTGCGCGTCTATCTGCATGAACTGCTCTCTTTCGTGCGGCCTTCTCTTCAGCTGCTCCAGATACGTGGATATTGCGTCCATTGTGGAAATCCGTGCGTTATTCAGCACCTTTTCCTCTATTTCGGCAAAAAACATCGGGTCGTCCATGGGCTTCCTTCCCAGCATCACGCCGTCCAGCCTCCCCTTTACAGCCTGAATCTCCTCTATTTCTCGGATTCCGCCGTTTAGCACAACGTTCAGCCACGGCATCTCTTTTTTCAGCCGGAAGACATACTCGTACCTCAGCGGGGGGATTCTTCGGTTTTCCGCGGGGGAGAGGCCTTTCAAAAGGCACTTCCTCGCATGCACATAGAATGTTTTGCACGGCGTGCTGTTTGCAATAACCTCTATCATTTTTTTGAAGGACGCATAGTCCTCGACGTCGTCCACCCCAATCCGGCACTTCACACTCATCACCACGCCTGTCTCGGAGAACACGCGCTGCACAATTTCTGCGATTCTCTCCGGGGTTTTCATCAAGACAGCCCCGAAGCTTCCGCTCTGCACCCTGTCGCTTGGGCACCCGCAGTTGAGGTTGAAGAGGCGATATCCCAGCGCCTGCGCCCTTTTGACCGCCTGCGCAATTTGTTTTGGATCAGACCCCCCTATCTGCAAAATGCACTTGGCGCTTGGCAGCCCTATTTTTCTCTCCAAAACAGAGCTGCTCATGTGAATAAGAGACGTGTCCACCACCATTTCAGAGAACACATACGAGCTGGGGGACACAATTCGCATGAACCGGCGATACTCCGGCGTGGACACGTCTATCATTGGGGCCACGGAAATTTCAAACGGCATGCCGCGTTTTTTCTTCCTTAGCGCACTTTTGACAACTGACAATATTAAGCCCATTCTATGTGCGTGTTTGTAAAAAATTTAAGCGCCCAAACAAACTAAATGCCAAAGCCCCTCAAAGAGACGGCTGCCAGAAAAGGCCGGTGTGCTGTGCCGCAAAGCGGCTGCAGCTGGCATGTCTATAAGCGCGCTAGAGCAGAGCGAGCTCTGGCAGGCCTGCAGCGCAGGCCATTGGATGTTGAGAAAGTGCGCGGCCAATGCAGAAGCGGCCCAAGAGAAAAAGCTAGCTCCAAAAAGAGGCCCTGAAAATTGCAAGTGTGCATGCAACTGTGAAAACGCGGCCATTTGCCTCCGCCTGCACATGCGTCCGAATGTGCGCTTTGCTGTGGAATGCCGGCGCAGAGCTGCGCGCGAACCAAAGATTCTTGTTTCGAAATTTATTTGAAGCCTGTGACTGTCCGAAGTAGCTGCTGCTAGACGCCTGATGCAATGGCCTATGCCATTCCAATTCGGGCCATTGTGCTCAGGAACTCAGGGCTATTTAAAACTGTAGGCACGCTTTGCTCAACGGCTAGCCCGGATGGGCCTGCTGTCACAACAAAAGTGGCCGGAACAGACATCACGCCAAGATCAGAAATCAGCGTGTTTGCTCCCATGAGCCTGGGCCTGTTCTGGGCTGTTAGCTTAATTAGCAGGAACTTGCTTGCAATTGCAGGCTTTGCCCCAAAGTAGCTGTTTAGAATCTTGTCGTAGACCACACAGGCTCCGCATTTCTCGGAGCTGACGACAATAACCCCTCGGGATATTCCCCTCTCTAAAAAATATCTTGCAGCATCTTGCATTGTAACCACATCCTGACTGTTCATAGCAACTGCGCTAGATATAATAAAAAATGAAAATATAAATGTAAGAAGCACTTTGCTGCCGAAAACTTTCATGCCTGCTAAGGGCCTTCTGTATATATGCTCCACATTATGCCCGAATAGGGAAGCGCAAACAGAGCGGTCTATTGTGCACATATGCCCGAGAAATTGCAATTTGCACGCAAGCATGTATATGATGGCAGCACCCGAATGCGCAGGCTTGCCCACTCTAGGCGCGTGGCTTCGGCTTTTTCTGCGCAAGCGCCTTGATGGCCAGCCGGATGTACTTCTCGGGCCTTTCTACGTATAGGCTGGCTGCCTCCTCGTTTGCTGGCGAGTCTATGTTTGGCTCCTCCAAAAGGGCGTGGACGGCCAGCAGAATTGTCTTTATGTTCAGAGAGGGGGACCACTCGCTCGCAAGAATGTCCAGACACACAAACCCGTCTGCATACACGTTTGGGTGGAAGACCTTTGTTATAAATTTCACCTGCGGGGCGCTTGCAGGATACGTGGCAAAAAACTCAACAAGCAGAGAGAGGGTGTGTCCTGCAAAAGGAGAAGACTCTGGGCCCGGCATGCTGCAGTGCCATCTGAACAGGTCTAGGGTTTTGTCTGCGTTCGTCAAAGGCTTGGCCACAAACCCAAGCGGCCTGTCTTTTCTCCAGTTTTCTCGCTCCTGCATGATTCTCTGTTCTGCGTTCATGGCGAAGAAAAATCGCCCGCTTTTATCCGTGGCCCAGAGCGCCAAACACTGCTATAAATTCGAATTACGCTTTATTTCTATGCCTAGCTCGTTTTAGGATTCTGCTCGGACATGCTGTCTTCCTTGAAGCTGCCCTTGTTTCCTATGCTCACATACGACTGCTTGGTTTCTTTGTATTCTCTGTCCCCGTCGACTGCCGTGTGCAAATCCACAACAGTTTTGCGCGAGATTGGCTTTGCATCATTGCTAGACAGAATGCCTAGCATGCTTTTGTCAATGCTGACTTCCTCTATATTGCTTCTCGCTGACTCCTTTTCTTCCTTTCCAAACGCCCGTGCTGCGCTGTATATAAGCATGCACACTGCAAAGCTGCTCTTTCTTCTTGACGCCATGAGCCTGCAGGGCTCTAAGCTTTTAAATACTTTCAATTTCCAATGGGCGAATTGCAGGCTAATTACTCTGGCCCGCAGCCTCCAATCGGCATGCGCTTTTTTCTACGGAGAAGCAAAAAGTTGCATAGGCAGCTCGATGCACGCACAAAAAATAGCCAATAAAAGCGCACGGAAAACCCCGATGCCGGGCATAAGGAAGTCCCTGCCCAAGCACAGGCGCGGAGGCCTGGGGCCGCCCTCGCACGGACACAAAACACATGCTCACCGTATTTATTGAAGGGGCTTTGGCCGAGTAAAAGCCTTCCTGCTGCTCTGGGAAAGGAGGATAGCTTTAGCTTGCTTGCTTCTTCTGGGCCGGGGTTCATGCACAGGAGGCGCGTGTTTGGTCGGAAGCGCGCCCGCGCTTGGCACGCATCCAGACTCCGCAGGCGCACTCCTAAATGTGCTGTGTGAATGTGCATTTTCTGTTCAGGACATACGCCATATCAGACCTGGGGAAAGGTATTTTCTCGCGCATGTATTTTTGCATTTGCACAAATATCGAGGATATCTTTGATGTAATGTTTACGCTTCTGGTCTTTTCCAGGAAGGGCGTTCCCTCAAAGAGGCATCTCCAGCTGGACGTGCATGCGCATGTGTCTACAAGGTCGTCTGGCCCAATTCCTAGCTCAGAAGACGCCCAGGCCTCGCCAGCGTACGAAGAGTACTTGTTTCCTATGAAGAGCTCGTCTGTGTTTTCTATTTTGGATATGGCGTAGAGCTTGGCCCGGACCGGGTAGACAATAAACGGGTTCTTTTTCAGAGGAGGCCGCGCCTTCCACCCTTCTTCGCACGCCTCTATCGAAATTGCAACGTTTGGCCTGCACGATCTTCGAATAAATCGCACCAGGTTTCCGCTTTTTCGCGAGTCGATGATCTGCCCGCTTTCCCGGAAGATGAAGCACCGGCTTGGGCTCTTTGACTTCGTTGCTGCACCCGTTCTGTACATGTTGATGTTTCCCAGCACGCCCCCAATGGCTCCTATGGTTTCATTCGGGTGGTACTCTTTTTTTGTAAACACCCCAAAGCACGCAGCGCCGTTCCGCGTAAACCCTCTCTTTTTGATTTTCTTCAGAAACAGAGACTCCTCCACAAGATCCTGCTTCTCGACTTCTGGCTTCCCCTCCCAGCGGCCGTTTCGGTTGAATATAATGTCGTCGGTGTGCACATAATCCAGCCCGTCCTCCACACACTTTTCACAGTATTTTCTGGCAGAGTGCATATACAATTTCTCTGTTGTGATCACTGTTTCCCCCTTATTGTTGAAGCACTCCTCGTTAAAACACTGTCTTAGACTAACTCCAAGGAGCATTATATTTTTTCTGTAGAAAATTAAATCTACACAAATGAAAGACTCTGTTTATTTGCTTCTTCATTCTATTTTGGAAGAGCGCAGCCAGCGCAGGGGCTGTTTGTTGCTGTAGCATGCCTCTGGCGGCTTGGGCGCGCTGGGCCCTTCTGTGTGTGGCCTTGCAGCGCGCTTTTTTGCGCTGCCTATTCTTGTGCCAGAGTGCACGCGTGTTTTGAATGCGTCTTCAATGCGGCAAGAAACATGGCAGCGCATGCAAAGGCGCAGACCAAGGCATTTCCCAGAACACCCACTGCGATCCTATCTACATCACGCGTGCAGGCGCGCGCACAATGCAGATTTTAGGTCTGGGCCCAGAAAGCAAGCCGTATGATCTGTGCAGCCTAGCCTGCTTTTGTGCATTGCAGCTGCCTTAATTAAGGCGTGCTCTGTGCTTGCAGCCAGAGCGGGCTTTCGGGCGTGCCAGCATGGGCTCTTCTGGAGCTTTGCTTCTTTCCATGGCGCGCAAATGAGCAGCAGGCGCACGCCCAAGCTAAACTGCGCCTCGGCTGCAGGAGTGCCCAGCAACACTTCCTGCGCTTCTTGGAGTACACGGCACTGCGCTGTGCTGCAGTGTTGCGTGTCTGCACTGGATCCATGTGCGCCACAAGCTATAAAATCAGCATGTGGCCTGGCCGTTTTCAAAGTTTCTCCCTTGCACAGGCGCGTCTGCGCACCTTTATGGAGTTTCCATAGATCTTTTATATCAGAAAATTGATTAAAACTCCAGGCATGCAAAAACAGAAAGTTAATAGCAAAGACCCACTCCGGCCGGCCTATTGTTCGTCCATGGATGAAATTAAGATGTTTGTGCAGACTCGGCCTATTCTGTTTCCGTCCTGCACCAGAAAAGCGCTCCTATGGCCGTGGCTCTGCTGCATCTGAAAGCAAAGAACGCCGCGCATCTCTAGATTTAGCCTGCTGCAGAGCTTAGTTGCAGAAAAGTTTGTGCGGTGTCTTTTTCTTTTGCACACGGCAGCTGCTCCAGCGCGGAGCTAACCCGAGCAGGCATAAACGGGCTGGCCAAGAAGCCCCAGCTTGCAGGCTGCGCATGCGCAGAAGCTGCTTTTTGCAGTTGGCTGTGCACGTTCTTGTGATTGCTGCATTCCAGAGCTCCTTCTTGCGCCGCGCGCGCCTTGGACAAAGCGCAGAGGCATCTTGGATTCTGGCGTGTTTTGGGGCTTTTGCGGTGCGGGCTTCTTTCCGGCCCACCGCGCATTATTTGCACATTTGTTCGAATTTCTGCGTGCGTCTTCTTATTTTTTTATTTTTCTTTCCCTTGTAATATGGAGTCACTAAAGTACCCGTCGCCAGAGACTATTATTAGAACATGCAAAAAGAAGAGACTAATACCAACGCCAAACTCGTTCTTCATGGACGTAAAGTGTAGCGAGTGCGAAAAGAAGGTTACAATCTTCTCCCACTCGCAAACTGTTATATCATGCCAGGCGTGCAGCACGATTCTGGCAAAGCCGTCCGGTGGAAAAGCCAAGCTAACACAGGGGTGCAAGTTCAAGGTCAAGCCCGCATACTAGTCAATAAAAGTAGAAGTATTTCTTTATTGCTTAGTGTCATCTATCTTTGACATTCCTTCTATTATGTTTGTGTCCAGATTGGTGGATATAGAGTGCTCAGTTACAGAAGATAGATCTATTTCCGCAGGAGGCGTTCTTCGCTTTCTCTTTGTAAGAGCGGCAAATCGGTCCATCTTTTTCGCGTTCTTTTTGGACGCTATTCCGTACTCGTGTGCCCTGTCCAGATCGATCTGCTCAACGGACGGCAGCTCCATGTACGTTTGGATCTCCTGCAGGTTCTTGAATGTTTTGCTTGAGTTCAGCAAATAGAGCGAAAGCGCAATTACTGTGTGCAGGTTGTGCTGCATGAGGTGGTATGCAGCCTTGTGTGTGTTGTTTTTTCGGCTCATGTTGGAGACCATTTCGTCGATCGAGCAGGATATTTCGCTGTAGTTGCTCAGAAGATACTCTCTTGAGCTGCGGACGCTGTCGAGCGTTCTCTGGAGATAGCGCGAGATCTGCGTAAATATCTCGTTCCGGACGCTGTTCATGAACTGGCCCGAGGACTCGGAGAGAATAAACAGCACAGAGTAGAACTCAAGCGAAACGTCAAAGTCGCTGTGTGTTACTTTGTGTATGACAATGCCGTCTGGCTCCGCGTTTTCTATCAGCCCCGGGGCATGCCGCGCCGTGTGCATGTACCACAGCATGCTGTAGAAGGTCACCGAATTGCTGATGGAGTATATGGAGGAGGGCGTGCCGTGCTCAAACGGGTTGAAGTAGTTGAGGAAAAGCTCCAGCACCTCCGCATCTGCGCGCTCAATAAGCACTTCCATGATCTGGCACACAAGCTCTCTGGCTGCCCTGGCAATTTTCGGCAAAGCTGCGTGGCATGTCTCGCCCTGTGCAGGTTTTTCCAGGATCGCCCCCTCCTGCTGGGCATGCTTGCCCGTGGCGCTGCCGCCTCTGTCCGCGCCCAAAGGCTTTCGGGCGTCTTCTTCTGCTAGAGCATGCAGCCCAGAGAAGTCCGCGCTGATTCCGATCAAGGACTGTGTCGATGCCATTGGAAGGCCGGATGGATTCAGAGTCGACGCAGTGTTCTGCAAAGAGGCGCCTGGCGCGCAAAGAAAGCCGCCGGGGACAGGGACATCTTTTAAAAAGGCGTTAAGAAACTCCAGAATTGGGATTCGGGACCCTGGGCAGTCGCTGAACAGCGCAAATACGGTTTCCTTGAACTTCTCCGGGGAAACAACCCCGTCCTTTGCATATTCCATGTATGCGGGCAGCACGGCCTCGGCAATCTCGGGGGATGTGTGCGAGTCCATGCCCTTTATGATGCTCAGCACCTCTTCAAGGTACAGCGCTCTGTTCGGGTTGTGCTTTGACTCCCGAATAATTCTAAGCGCCTCGATCTTCATCTCCTGGCTCTGCACAGAGTCAATCGCCGCTCTGTACCGCTCAAACACCTGCGCCCGCTCGTTTACCCCCAGCTCCAGAAGAAGCAGCAGGTTTTTGTATATGTGCCCCGTAGTCTTCTCTTTTTTGTGGTCCTCTATAAACTTCAGATATGCCACATTCCCTATTTCCTTTTTGCACTTTCTGTAGAACCCCTTAAGTATTGGGTGCAGCGCCGGCAAAGAAAAGTCGCACGCCTCAAACAGAGGAAAGACGTTCAGCAGAAGGATCTTCCCCAGGTATTTAAGGCGGTTGATTATTGATACCATCTTTTTGATAGTACCGACCGCGCTTTTGTGCAGACCCTCCGACAGGTGGCACTCGCACAGAAGGGCAATCGTGTTTATAAGGTACTTCACGTTGGTTGGGTCCAGGAGCTCTGCAAACTCGTTTGTGTTTGAGGCCACCAGCCGCAGATAGAAAATGCGCACTGTCTTTTTCTTGTTTTTCAGCAGGTCAATGATGGTTTTTGCAATGCCCCGCGTCTCCACGCCCTCGTCCTTCACCACCTGGATGTTCCTGAAAATGAAAGAAACCACATTCCCCCGAATCCGCCGGTCTCTATCGCGAATCCGCTCCTGGATGTACGGAATCACCTCCACAATCCTGCCAGGGCTGTCCTTGAGTATTTTTGTGTACACTGCTGTGATGACAGCCGAATATATCACTCTTTCTGATCTTAGTTTGCTTGCGCCTAGCAGCTGGTCTTTGCCGATCAGCTGCATGTGCTCGACCTTCTGCATCGCGCTATCTGTCAGCTTTGACAGAATTTCGGATGGCTCCGTTTTTTCTCCGATCTCCATTTGAAGAAGCGCTGCAAACTCTGGCAAAACGCGTTCCTCTATGTCCAATAGCATGCTCATTAAAATAAAAAAAACAGGAAATTATTATGGCAAAATATTAAAGTGCAAATCTCTCAGATATAATTTTAGGTAGCATTGTTTCTCGTCATTAATCAGACAAACGCGTTAATCCTCATTGAGAAAGCTTTTAAAACAAGACGTTACAGCTGCAGTTCTGTGCAAACTGCATGGGTTAAAAAATAATAAAATAAATAAAATGAAACAACTGGAACTTTCCATTTTGGCACTCACTCATCCCTGGCCCGTGCAGGGCTGGCCTTCCGCCGACAGCAGTCTTGCCCAGAAAAGGCTCTGCTCCACCTTCCCTTCCCCCCCTTTCGCGCGCGCCCATGCTGCGCAAACTGGCTGAAGCAGCGCACAGGCCGCAGAAAACGCCTAAACATTAATAATATTTATTTCAGTGCTTTTTGTTTTTCTTTCCCTTTTTATCCTGCACAAGCTTAAATCCATCGCTATCCACGTCGCTCTCCTCTTGGTGCTCTGCAGGCTTTCCCTTCTCCTTTTGCTTTTTAACTGTCTTGGGGTCGCTCTTGTACTCTGCGGTTTGGACTGCAGTGTACGTTAGCTGCTCCTCCCTGTCTTTTTGCTTCTTCTTCTTGGGCTTTTGCTCAACAACTGTCCACTCGTCTCCAGTAGATGGCTCGTCTGCGGTCTGGCTGTCTATTACAAAGTTCCCGTGCTCGTCGAATCGGCCCACGCCATCTTCTTTTGTGTCCCACTCCACCGACTCGTCCAGCTCTTTTTCCTCTTCCTTTTGGGAGGGCTTTGCGTCCTTGGGCTTTTTCTTGTGCAGAGGCTGGTGCGAAATGCACCCCTTCTCCTTTTGTGTGATTGGGTGCGAAATGCAAAGCTCAAGCGGGTCGCTTCCCATGATTTCAGAGTCCTCGTTTAGATATGCGGGGATCTGCTCTTGCTTTCTGCTCAGCCGAATGTAGGCCTCTTCTATTTCGCTCTTTTTTCTCTCGACGTCCTCTGGCTTCATCATACCAAAATAATTAAGAAAAGAAAGTTTTGCACGAAATATGCACGCAGAAACAAAAATGTGATATGAGCTACGGCTGTTTAATTAAAGGGAATTTTGTTCAACATTTGAGAGGGCCAAATGTTTTTCACCTTGCAAAGCCTCTGAATAAACCCAAATCCGCCTTGTGCGGCTTCCTCGCTGCCGAAGCCACACAGCATCATGTTCTTGCTGGTGTAGCCAGAGCTGATGATGCATGCTATAAAGTGCACGACAAGAATGGTAATCAGGTGTGTGTAGTTTTTCAGCGGCCTATCAATCGAATAGAAAACGATTTCCATCTGCGTGATAAGCAGAAGAAGGATAAACGTCAGCGGCGTGGCAAAAAAGAAAGTGGCCTGCTCGATGGGCCTGTACAGGTCCGTGTAGTACGCTATGATTATGAGCAGCTTGGCCACAAAGTTCACGCTGTACACAATGCACTGCATTGCTGTGAAGCTGCCCCCGTAGAAAGACCCTTTCTCAAGCGCTCTCTTCACCGTCACGTTGTGGCCGGTTGCAAAACACGCTCGCTCCTCCTCCGCTTCTTTTACGCCGTAGTTGTACATCTCGTCAACCTGTATCTCAATGGGCGTGCTCATGCTGTCATTTATCGCGCCCGTTCGGAAAAGAGTCAGGTTTGCGTTGGTTACTGGGCTCTCCAGGGGCGTGCTCTCGGGCGCCAGGCTCTTGATGGCGTCTAATTCAATGTTGGCATGGCTGTTGCTCTCTGGGTCAGCCGCCTGGGCCTTCTTGACGTGCACCTTGAACACTGCGTTTAGCGGCTGCACAATAAAGGACTTCACCAGCGAAATCACGAGACAAGAGACCGCGCAGTACGCCACGGCGGCTAGCAGAAACTCAAAAAGAGCATTTTCGTGTATGTCTTCGAAGTATGCGAGAATCTGTGCGCTGTGCTGCGCCATGAAAACAGCAAGAACCAAAAATTCAAAAATCCCGGAGGGCTTCATAATGGTGATGCATATAAGCGAAATAATAAGAGCGGCGCTCCACGTGCCTTCTGTAATTTCCACAAGCACGGGAATAAAAGAGAGCAGGGCAACATTTTTGTGTAATTTGTGAAATATCCACAAAAAACAACTCAGGAGCTTTTTAAGCATGTATTTAGATTGGACAACATCCATTTCTCCTGCGAAAATGAAAATATAAAAGAGGAGCCATTGATGCAGCAGAGCCGATTGGAATGTTTGATCCGTATGAAGAAATAAAAAGCGCAGAAAAGGCGCACACTCTGAGCGAGCAAAAAGAGCACATTTCTGCCGTCAAGGAGGCGGTTGGGCATCTCATAAAAAAAGACAAGCCGCTGGAAAATCTGCACGAAATACATAGCCAGCTCGAGGGCGTGCAAAAAGCACAGGAGGCGACAGGCAAGCCCGTGAAGCTGTCCTCAGACTTAATTGCCAAAGTGAAGGCGCTTTCTGAGCACCCCATAGTGAAAAGGGCTGTGGAAAGACGGCCTGCCGTGCAAAAGAACTGCCGCACTCTCTTCGATTACACGGGGTAGAGGCGCAAGCGCTTCTGCGCTCTCTTCTTTTGTCGCCAGACCGGGTGCATGTGCTAGGCTTCTTTCTAATAAAAACTTGTGTCTAAATATAAAAGTGTATGGTTTATATTTTGCCAGTATGTATTGTGTAAAACAAAACACCCATGCATGTTTCTGGCACGGAGCGACCCCAAATTAAGCCAAGGAATTAAAGACAAAACAGCGCATATAGCAACAAGATGCGGATAGAGCCAAAACGAGGCAAAGCCCATGGGAGGCGGCGGATGGTGTGGAAGACATGGGAATCACGGGAATAGCAGTAAAAGAAATGGAAAAGAGGGAAAGAATGCAGAAAATATTTATGAAGAGAATGTATAGCTCATAGAAAAAGGCCCCAAGAAGTACTGACGGAAGAGGCAGGGATGGAGGCGAAAGTAAGAATAGAGGCCGAAGCAAAAAAGCGGAAGCGGAAGCAAAGCTCCGCGAGAGCAGCCAAGCCCCTATTAAGAGATGCTACACATGCGGAAAACAGGGCCACACATTCACGGCATGCTATGCGAGGAGACTAAATGGGCCCGGTAGCAGTGCTATAAAAGAGAAAATACCATTGATTAGAAATGGCTGTGTGAGAAAACCAGCAGTGGGGGCTGAAGAGCCGGAAAGCTTCGGCGGTGCAGCAGAGTGGGTGCTGGCAAAAGAAAGAGCAGCGTGGGCGATTCACTGGGCGGCGTGGGGCAGCTATATAGCCAATGTATGCACGCACATTGCTTGCGTATTTTATTGCAGAGCTGGCGCGCTAGCATAGGTGCGCCCAAGCAGGCGGAAATAAAGGCGAAAAAGAGCGCGCGGGCTGTGCGCTTCTTGGGAGGAAGGAGGCACAGGGGCGGGTTTTTGGAGGGGTTTATCTGAATCTGAGCATCTGTAGCGCCTTGTGGCAAAGCACAATCGCACGCCAAGGCCAAGACGGGGGTGCTTCCAAAAAGCCAAAGAGCCAAAGATTTAGATCGTTTATCAAAACAAAACTGATAAAAAGATCTCGTGCGAGGGTGGGTCTGGGGAGCTTTGCAGAGCACAAATCACACAAAAAGGCGATGCCCCCAGAAGCGCAGAGAGTGTGGAGGGCGGCCAGGCGCCAAAGCGCGCTGGTTGGTGAATGTGTGCACAAACTACAGAGACACAAAAAAGACCAATTACTCCGAGATCCACCCCTGTGGAACCACAAGGAGTCTGAAAAAAGCCCAAACCCGAGGGGGCGCATCGGATCAAGGAGCGCTCTAAAGCACAGATTAAGCAGGCGAATAGATATGCTGGCAGAAAAGTTTGGAAAATATAACACTTCTGCAGACAAATAAATAAATATTTTTTTATCCCCTAGCAAATGCAAACACAAACAACAGTAAGAGCAAAGACCACAAAAAAAATGCTTTACAGCAGCATTGGAGTTTCAGTAGCTGCATTAGCTTTGGCATATGTAATCGGAAGCGTCTTCTACAAGTTCTACGCAGTGGAAGACAAAACAATGGGAACCATGTTTTACTCATGGAGGCTTGGGGGAGCTGACGACGTAGCCTTCATGCAGAAGTCCGACAAGTTCAAGCCCACAGATGCCCAGAAAGAAAAGGCAAGCCACCTAGACATGGCTATAGACAAAAATGAAAGTCACCGCCCGATTCATGTCCCAAGAAACAAAGAACATCATTTAACTTTTGCGTTCCCAAACATTGATGTATTCTTCACACTGTGGAATGTATTTTCGAAACGCCAGAGCGAGATAGAGAAGAAATATCCGGCAGAAAAGAAAGAAATGCTGAAAGAATATCTCAAGGTTACCGAAGGAACTCCTGTTTTCACAAACGAGGATTGGGAGGACTCATCCGAAAACTTCGTTAAGCGTTCTCTTTACGATTACTACAGCAAACTGGGAGCGCACCCAGAGCAGAGAGAGCTTGTAAAGAAGGTAACGCCAATGATTCTGTCATTTATCCAGGATATGATGGGAAACAAAGACTACAGATACACAGGAATGGAGCCGTCTGAAGAGGCTGTTAATGACTTGGCAGACATTATATACGAGTTTATTGCGCCCGGGCACCTAGGAGAAGAGTCGTTCAGACAATACATAGAAAAAAACGACGATTCAGAGAGATTCCTTGAGAAGCGGGGGATAGTGTCTGATGACAAAAAGGAGTTCTCAAAGAAGCTTTCCAGAGCCTTCTTCGATGGCGCAACCAACGGCTCCCTGCACCCATACTTTTCGCTTGGGTACTCTAATATGGTAAATGTTGTTTTGTACTTGTCTTTGGACATGGACAACCTGGAATATGAGAAAGATGCAAAAGTCGATGCGGCGGAGTCTTTCAAGAGCGTGGCACAGGAGCAGCAAATTGCAGCAAACAAGATAGCTGCAATAACCTCAGCAATTGCGTTTGGAATGGCCAAGAACTTGTCTCCAAGCGAGCCGGTTGGAATTGAAACAGTCCGAAAACATTTAAATCCAGTGCGATTCATGCTTTTCACATCTAAGGTCGTAGACCCAAGCCCGCATGATGAGAGCAATCTGGAAAAAATTCTGGAGAACCTTAAAAAGAAAGAAAGTCTTATTAAGCAGATTTTTGTTTAAGTGTGAAGGCTATGGAAAACATGTGCGAAAAAAGAAAGCTGAATAAAGGTTATTAAAAACATGTATATTGGTGTGTATGTTTGGAGAAAGACCGCGCGGCCGGAGCCGTGGGCGTGTTCTTGGCAGAGCAGCGCTGTTTTAAAAGTTTTATTTTCTGCAATTCTCTTCATGTCTGACGAGCATAAGCAGCGGAAAGTGAAGGGAGGGAGGGCCTTGGAGACTCTGGCCCATTTGGTTCTTATGGGGCTGGCTCTGTTTGGGTGCGTTTTGAACGCAAGAAGGCTGTGCGAGCGGAAGGAAAGGGCAATTTCCGAAAACGTCGAGACGTTCAAGACGAACTTCTCGGAAATTCTCAAGGAGGTGTGCAGAGGCAGAAGGCCAGGTGGAAAAAAAACTCTGAGGCTTTTCTTCCCTAATGTAGAAAAGGAAAGCGATGAGATCTCTCAGGCCTCTGATGACGAACCAATAATATACATGAACAAACAACAGTCAGACCACCTGGACCTGAGCGATTCGCCAATAGCAATGATGCTGGCGCGGTGGATGTCGTCGAAGATAGCGAACCCGTTTTTGTTCGGGTTCAAAAACCTTGCGCTCGACCTGTCCGAATCCATGGACCACCTGTACAAGATGCATGGGTACACAGAGGACTTCAACCACATGCCCATCGTTCGAAAAAAAATGAACAGCTTTTTCCGAGGAGAGCTGAAGATTGAAGAAGCCGTAGTAGCGATTGACATGTTCTACTTTTTCATGCTGGACGTGCAGAATCCCATAAACATAAAGGCGCACAGAAGGAAAAGTGTTCCGCTGAAGGTGCCTTTCAGCAAAGATTACGTGATTTCAATGTGCTACTTAGGCGAAGCTGCAACATGCGTGCTGGGAAAGCGGGTTGAAGCGTTGCAGTTCAACCCAATGCCGCTGGTGGTGACCAAGGAGGATTTTTCCAAATCAATGATAAGTAGGATCTTTACGAAAATTAATCAATAAATTTCTAAAAATAAGAATAAGAGTGAAATCATTTTACAAAAACTAAATGAAAGGAGGCCCAGGAGAGCACATTCCTTCAAGGTTGCTAGAAATAATCGACAGAGGCGCAGGGGACTTCGCCCAAGACACAGCGCAGAAAAAGCATTTGACATACATGGGCGAGGCTGCTCGGTCTCACACAATGACACACACCATGATCCAAAAGCTTCGCCTGGGCGTTGTGGACACGCTGGTTCCTGGCTCGGGCGAGTGGTCTCTTGTGTACTCTTCGGAGATGCACGGGTACTCGCTCAACACGCTAATGCGGAACGCAAAGAACGGGCCCCAAAAGGGGTGTTTTATTCTTTCTGTGCTTGAGGACTTTGGCACGCAGGAGGAGTATGAAAGGGTGTTCGGTGCCGTGTTTTTTGAGCCTTTGCGGTTTGAGAAGGCGTCGTACGGAACAATAGACACTGCTTTGTTTAGGTTTAAAACGCCCAGGGCCCAGGACATGAGCAAGGGCTCCAATGCAATACTAAACATATACAGCGCAAAATCTATAGAAAATCGGCGCATGTACATCATAGCCAAAAAAGAGTATTTGGCGTTCGGGTGCGGAAACGGCAGGTTTGGCTTGCAGTTTGAAAAAAGCCTTCAGCAGGGGGAGTCCCACGGGGTGGAGACGTTCAACAACGACACGCTGAGCCACCGGGAGAGGTTTAAAATCAGCCGGATCGAGCTGTGGCATGTAGAGGCGTGAGCGAAGCCGCGGGTAGGCTCGTCTGCTGCAGACGGGCCGCATAGAAAGCGCTTTCCGCGAAAGCCGTGCAGAGCACAGTGTGCTTGCAGAAGACCTATGCTTGTGCTTAGCTAGAGCAGAGGGGCAAGCTTGTGAAAAGTGTAAAAATATCCGTGCAAATAAACAGTAATTGGCCGTCTATCTGCACTTACGTGTTTTTGGCCCAGCGCATCTTTATGCAATACAAAGCATGCCCATTTATTTACAATGGAAGCAGACCTGCGCCGCCTGTTTAGGAGGGCACGGTCACTGGTGTTTTTTCGGGGGATTGCACGACTCTGTGCGTGGTGTATGCGCTCTCCAGCGCTTTTTCGTCGACAGAGGAGAGTGCTGCAGCCTCAGGGAAGAGAACCGACCGGAAGGTAAACAGAAATATTCCGACTATTGAGAGCGCCAGGCCAAAAATGTTGACTGACGTGAGCGTTAGACTGTGCTGGTGCACCGAAATGCACAGGATCACGATTTCCTTAATGATAATAACCACAGAGGAAACCATTACGTTTGTTTTAGAAATAACTAGAAACTCTGCCAAGCACCCGAAAAAGCCAATAGCCCCTGTGGCCACTATCAGGAGCAAGCACTGTGCAGCAGCCCCTGCAGACTTTTGCGCGCAGAAGTTGAAGAGGCCTATGGGCCCCTCAAACAGAAAGAACCCGGCGAGCAGAAAAAGCCCGGAAAGAAGAGACAGCACGGAGAGGCTGTGCAGAATGCTCTTGTTTTTTTTTATGCTGTGTTTTATGAAGTACTCTAAAAACCCCCATCTGAAGCCGGCCATGACGCACGCGCCAAGGGTCATGAGGCCGTACTTGGCGTCAAACCCCATGGCCTCGCTTTTCGCAGCCAGAGAAATGCCCGAGGCAATCATGCAAATAATAACAATCAGTGTGATAGACGGGCGCTCCAGCTGGAAGACAAAGCGAGCAAACAGAATAAACACCGGCGTAGTGGACTTAAGCATGGTGTAGACGGGGAGAGATATTCGCGTCAGCGCCTTCCCAGAGAACCCGCTGTCGATCGACCCAATGAAGCAGCAGACCACAATCCACACGTTGAACGCACCAATGTCGCTGAGAAAGCAAAGTATCGGGCGCAGCGCGCTGTTTGTGTTTGCGGAAAGAGTCTCCAGCGTGTTTTCGGGCTTTTCTTTTTTGAGCGGAGCCTCGAGGGGGGAGCCTATCTTTTCTCGCATTATGTACGGCAGCGGAGACTCGATAACTTGCTCGTGCAAAACTTGTTTTTTGAAGTACCAGATGCAAAACGCAGATAGCACAAAGTGGGTAAGATGGTGGAGAGAAAAGTAAAACAGGGGAAACTTAAAATTGTATCCGGTTTGGGAGAGGAAGTGCGAAGTGAAGAAGGTCATGCCTAGCGAGGAGGAGAAGAAAAAGCCCATGCATGCGCCTACGCCCAGAAGTTCTTGCGTGTTCATTTATATACAGAGCGATTTCTTCTTTATTTGTTAGTAAAACATATGTTTCAAACAGAAAGCTCGGGACAAACAAGCCACACAGGCGCTGCAAAAAAGCGCGAGTCAGTGAGGGGCGCAGCGCTGTTTGATAAGGCAGTTCTTGCGCTTATTTCTCTTGAGCTGGCTCGGCCAATGGGCTCGCTTTTCCAGCACTGCGCACATCTTTTCGTGTGCGGGGTTCTTGTATTCCCGTTCGCACAGGATCTGACAAAGAGCGAGGCTTTTGCGTGCTTTGGCGCCATCCACTGGGTTATGCAGAGAACGCAGATCTCTGGGGAGATTTTCTACACTTTGCTGGCGCGAAATCAGAGGGCGTCGCTCGCCTGCTGCATGCATCGCGTTGGGATGTACGGGATAAAGTCGCTGTTTGCAGACATAAAAACGCCCCGGGGGCTGCTTCTGTGGATGCAGAGCGCGTACTTTATCCTTATGTGTGTTCTCGGGCTGAGGCTCCTTTTCCGGGCAAACTCTTCAGCAAACGCGAAGAGAAAGTTTTTGCATCTTGGGATTTTCCTGTACTACTACATATTTCCCCAAGACTTGCTGCGGGTGCATTCTGTCTGCATTCTATTTTTAATGCATGCCTTTTCGCAGATAATGAAAGTTGCCGAGCGCGCGTACAACATAAGCGAGCGAGATCTTCTTTCCTCGTTTCTCACGGAAAAAGACCGGAAAGGAATTGTTTCGCACATTCTCCTGGTGGCAGCGTTCCTCTTCGTGCTCGAGGGGCTTTCCGGAGACAGGGCGCGGACTCTTTTTGTGCTGTCCTCGCTGGGCATAGTCGACGCGGTCTCGTGCTTCTTCCCAAAGTCTCCGAACACGCACAAAAGCAAGCTTGGCAGCATAGTCGGAGGCATCTTGGCCAAGTGCGTGCTGAGTGCCATGGGCGTGGACTATCCGCTCTGGATGTACTTTGTGCTAGGCTTGGGAGAGTTCTATGCGCACATGAACGACAACATCCTTCTGCCTATTTTGGCTGTTGGCGTCTCGTCGATTAGATACAAATAGCTCTTTTTTCCGGCGCGGCCGCCCATCTTGGGCTCTGCCTCCGCGCGCTGCGGCAGAGGGGGCGCGCAGAAGGAGTGCTGCCGCCCGGATATTAATATTAATGCACGGGCGCGCCAAGGGTCCCTTAGCGCAGAGGCAGAGGCTGGGCAGGTGTTTGAAGAAAAGCACGCGCTCTTTTGCAGCTGCAAAAATAAATACCCGAAGCCCTGGCCCCGAAAACAAAGCGCACTTCACGCGTTTAAAACCAATGGGGGCAGGCAGAGGCTATATAAAATAAATCATCCATTCTAAGCGCGAACACAAGGTAGAATAACCCAAGGAGGCGAGCATGCCGGCAGGGCTTTGCACGGCGTGTGCTGGGCCTGGAAAGAGCTGAAAGTAAGCAAAAACTTTATTTATGGGGACAGCGCAGCCAAACGCGCTGACGCGCAAATTATGAGTATTTTCCGGTTTTGGCATCTATATTTATAGACCAGGCAATGAAGCTGGCATCGGGTGATGTAGTAAATACAGAGGCAGGGGAGCTGATTGTGCTGCTTTGGGCAAAGCACTTTTCGCAGACCCCCAAGTATCCGCCAGTGCTGGCAGACTTGAAAACATACGTTCCATTTATCTTTCTGGTCACAATCCACATTTCGTCGTTTGTGTTTTTGTCGATGGTCTCTCTAAAAAGCGCAGCCAAAGGCATGTTGAAGGTGGAGGGCCCGCAGTCCTTGCACACGCTAAGGTACATGCCTGAGGCCAGGTTCTTGATAGTGCAGTTTTTGCCCACAGGAATAAGCTTCCACTTTGCATCGGGGCTGTTGAATGAGGTATACACCATGGCTACGTTTTTGGGCTTTGTCTGGGCGGTGCCCGTGCACTCTTCGCACGAGCCCAGATACAGCTGGGTCTGCGAAGACTGCATTGCCACCTCGTCATACTCGTCAAGGCCCAAGCACCCTGCGCCCGGGGGGGTTGTTGGCGCATATGCGCTCGCACGGTACTTGGAGTTCTTCACCTGGGGGGGAGGCGGCGTGGGCTTTTTCGGCCTGTCGACTGGAGGCTCTATGTAGTTGGGAAGGCACGTGTAGCCCCTTGGGCATATGCTGTCGGCATTCTGCATCCCGGCGCTGTCCTTGGGCCAGGACCGGAACTTGTATGGGTCGAGATACGCTTTGTTGTTCTTGTTCTGCAGAATGTTGAATCTTTTGTCCTGACAGACCTCGGCTCTGTGGATTCCAAAGCACACAACAAGAAGTATTATAGTGTTTGCTGTGATGATCATGTGATGCTCGGGCGAATATATAATATTTATATTATATTTCTGACAATGTTTCACGTGATATTTGAAGATTTGCTATTTTTGTGTGAAACAGCTTGCTTATTCTGTGAGGCCATGCGCACACATCACTCTGATAAATAGACTATATCTAGGAATAGATGTCCATTTTTTTGCCATACAGATGCAAGCAGAGAAGAAAAAAATAGAGAAAAAAAATCATGTGCCCAAGAGGGCAAAGAAGGCTTGCCCACTATCTCTTTTCATGTGGATACAGGAAATGGACATTGACGAAACCATGTACATCTCCATGTGCGCAGAGACAGGCCTGCGTGCAAAGACATTTCAGGAAATTGGCGAGGAGCTGGCGGCCATGGAGGCCGAGCTATGCCTCAACGCAAATGGGCAGGCGCGCACTGGAAAGAAGCAGCGGACGCTGCACCAGATAAAAAACGCGTTCCTGTGGATATGGAAGACCAAGACAAAGCCGTGCCAGGAGTACTGCGCAAACATGAGCCGGCAGTACAATCTTTCGATACCATACATGCACTCAAGCGGGCTTTCCATCATCAAGGGGTATATGCACAGATACAAGACCATTCTAAAGGAGGTTGCGGAGATTTCCAAAAACTCTATAAAAGAGCTCAAAAACACAGAAATGGGCCCCGTGTTTGCAAAAAACGCGCGCCCCCTCCTTGAAAGGGACACGTTTGCAGGAAAAGACCACATATGGATGGAGCTTGTCCGGGAAAAGACCCCGGCTCCGCATGCAGATCACATGCTTTTGCAGTGCAAGGAGGCAGAGAGCTCGGGGAAGATGCCCCACAACGCGCTGGGGTTTATGGAGAAGGACGCGCAGGCCGAGCTGGAGCAGGCTTTTTCTGAATACTACGGCTTTCTTGTTGAAAGCAACTCTTCAAGCTTCTTTGCCAAAAAGAAACACGTAAGCATATGCAATTATAAAAACTTGAGCCGATACTTTTACGAGTTTAAAGTGCAGTACTAGGTGTTGCTTCGTGCTATGCGCAAAGCACAAATCCTGCTTGCGTGGGGGTGTTGTTCTGCTGAATGGGTGCACCCTGCGTAGCGTGCAGGCTTGCGCAGGCATAACACAATAAAGACATAGGGTTAAATTTCGAGTTTCTTTTATATGCAGGCTGCAAAGCAGCGCCATTGGCCTAGCAGCGAAATGCAGGGGCTTTCGATTTGCCTCAAGGCCAGCAGGCGCGCTCTTTGTGCTGCTGCGTCTTTATAGAGCACCAGCGGCTCTGTACAGCACCAGCGCTCGGCTGCGCGCGCCAGGCGGACAGAAAACGCCTCTGCGTCTAAACAATTTTCTGCATAAAATCACTTTGTTTGAAACAGATTTCAAAAGAGCAGCAGGCTGCCAAGCGTTGCATCTGCGAGAAAGGCCAAGCCGACTCTAGAAAAGCTATACTGCCTATTGCTCAGAGGCCTTGCAAGCCTGCCTCTGGCGGGCGCCCCTTTATCGGGGCAAGACTCTTTTCTAGGGGTATTTTGGTGTGTGGCGCTGGCTGTGTTTCAGTGCAAGCAAGATTTAGCCATGGCCATGGCGCAGATGGAGGAGCGCGGCATGATCAGAAAATGGCACTCCCGGATTCCCCCCGAAATTAATTCTGATGATCTGCTTTTTTTAAGATGGTCTGCTGCCCAATAATTTTTACATCAAACATACGCTTTTCACATATAATAACTCAAACGAAACAGAAATTTAATTAATGAAGTTGGGAAAAAAAGAAAAGTTAACAATTGTGTTTTCAGTGGCCTTTCTCCTGCTTGCCATGTGCATTATCGTGCGATATGTCATTCTTAGCAATAAAAGCACGCCAAAGGGGGCAGCAAGCTCCCAAAAAGGCGCTTCAGCTGCGAAAGGCAGTAAGAGCAAGCCTGCCGCACAGACAGAAGCTGCGGCGGAGCCTACAAGCAGCGCACCTACAGAAACGCCGAATTCAGAAAAGGCGGAAGGCACAGAAGAAGCTGGCGCTAGTGCCGAGGCCGGCGAATCGGAGCCTTTGAGCGGCTTGCTATTTGGCCTAGGCTTGGGTGCAGCCTCTAAGGAAGAGAAGAAGGAAAAGTCTCCTGCGGCCTCTAGCAAAAAAAAGAAGAAAACCCCAAAGAAGGACTTAAAGACCAAAGTGCAAACGGAAATTCGCATGCCCTACTACAAAGGCACAGACTGCGCGCACACAGCTGTTCCAAACCACGGGAAAAAAAACAAAGAGCCTCTCCCAGACCTTTCGGCAATGACACTTATTTCTTCGTACGCAAATCTAGGAGTTCATTTGGACACCAAAGTATTTTTGAAGTCCAAATTCCCAGCCGTATACTCCAGCGACGCTCTGCAGAAAAAGGTGAACCTGCTCGAAAGCAAGGCCAGCAAAAACAGGCTGCAGTATGGAAAAGCGCACGAGCTGGCAGACTTGGCGCTGAACTCGATAAAGTGCTTGGAAGGCATTGTCAACATAGCAGGAAAGTCTATCGTCGAGGAGATAGACGCGGTGAACAAGATGTGGAAAGTTCTTGTCTGCACAGCGCTAAAGGCCCAGCAGGCAGACGCAGAGAAGAAGGGCGGCAAAAAAGAGCCTCTTTCCAAGGCTCTGGACTCTGCCAAGCTGGCAGAAAGCATCCAGTGCATCCGGAAGGAGCTTCAGAGTGTCTACTCAAAAGCTGCAAACAAGGAAAAGGAGGACAAGATGCTAGAGGCGATGCTCGCACTGGAGAGCATATTCCGGTACAACGGGGAGAAAGCCGCAAAACTATCAAACATAGGCGGCCGGCTTGACCATTTGCTTTGGGTAAACAAAGAAATTCCAGAGGCAATCAAGAAAAACATTGTTTCCTACATTGGCACGCACTGGAGCAGAGACGCGAGCAACGAGGAGATGTTTTTCAGCGACTCTAAAGTTGTAGACTCCATGTTCATGATAAAGGACGAGACTACGAAAAAGTACTTCTTGAACCTGAAGAGCCTTCTGTCGGTTTCTTTGCACACTGCTGTCTTTGACGGGGTTATGTACAAGCTCATCGACGTCCAGAAAAACGCAAGCGCCAAGCTCTCTAAAGACTCGGTAGAGGCCTCCATAAAAAAAATAAGCACGGGTCTCATCTTCAATGACTGTGTGTTTTCGCCCGAAATGCAGGATCCGTCAAAAGAGGAAAACGTAGTGTGCACAAGCTTGTTTGTGAACAACGAGAAGTTTGTGGAGATTGTTGCTGCGCTTCTTGCAAAGATAGAAGTCTTCCTGCGAAAGCTTAAAGAAGAAGAAAAGACCATCCAGAAAAGCGACAAGGCCACACACATAGAACAGTTCCTGTCTGTGGCGCTGGCTGGCACGAAGGCTATGGCCGCCGCCGCCAACTACTACAGCATCGTCTTGTCGAAGCAAAGAAGCAGGGAAGGCGCCATCCGGTCGTTCATATACAGCGCAATTCTTAGCCAAGAGCACAAAAAGAACATAGAAACTTCGCCCGTGCTTGAGACTATGGCAAAGAACGCCTTCAAAAAGGTGCTTAACAGCACAGAAGACGCCAAAAAGCCCGCGAAAAACACGAGCGGCTCAGCGCCTACCCTGGAAAGGCTTGCTGCAGGCCTGCAGAAAAAGGAAAACCTCGAGTTCTTTAGGACTCTGTCTGTTGGCCTAAAGGGAGACGACGCCGCGATTGCAAAGAGCTATCTGTCCTACACAAAGAAGCATATGGACGAGGCCAGGCAGCTGGTAAAAGAGCAGGATGCAGATAAATAGGGGCCATCTGCGCACTTTCTATAGATCAGAATGTTTTTAATGCACAAAAACTCACTCTGCTCGCGCATCTTTTCTGGGTATTTTTTGCCCCGTGTTTTTATTTTCTGTGTGCACCAACCATGCAGACGATCAGCAATGCCCCGAATGAAAATAAATAAAAGACGATAAAAAATTTTAAGTATTATGGAAAACAGCATAGAAAAGGAGAAGCTAAATAGCTATATACGTACTCTCGCCAAAAGTGCAAAAGCGTTACTCTATAAATGTCCTGTTGTTTTTTTTGGCACAGTTCTTTATCTTATGTATGTTATGACTGTTGGAGAGAAAATGTTCTCCAGCAAGGCCCCGTTTTCTGACGCAAACACACGCTTTACCAGCACTGTCCTATTTGTGGCAGCCTCTTGTATTTCACAGATTATGTTTTTTGCGTTTTCCTCGCACACCTCAGGAGTCATGTCTTCTCCTATATCAGAGTCCTTTTTGTACATACAGGGGCTGCACTGCGCGCTGGCAAAAAGCGTGCCTGCCCCCAAGCTCTTCTCCACTCTTTTTGCGTGCACCGCGCTGTCTGCCATGCTCACAAGTGCAGGGTTTTTTGCGCTGCGCGCTCTGCGCGCGGACCGCGCCATACACAAAATACCGTCTGCCGCCTCCAAGGCGCTGTTTGTATCTATTGGGATTCTGTGTGTGTTTTATGCAAACGACCGCCTTGAAAACATAAAGGTGTCTAACGTTCCTAGCTGGGCAATTTCGGCGGCGTTCAACTCAGTCGGGGTCTGCCTGACGATTTTCTGCTTTGTGTGCAGAGAGCGCGCCCCGGCGGTGCCCCAGTACAGCGTGCTGTGGATCGGGGTGCTTTTCACGGCTGCATTCTATCTCTGCGCCTGGGCGTGCAGGATGAGTCTTTCTTCTCTGGTGAGCAGCGGGTGGCTTCTGTGCAACCCCCGCAAGCCTATTTCCATGAAGATCCCCTCCGTGGCTTTTTCGAAAATCCAGAAGCAGGAGATTGTGCGGCAGCTGCCTGCGATTGCAAAAATATCCGCGCTAAACCTCTTGCAGTTTCCCATCAACTTCCCGTCTACCAAGGCCCGGACTGGGGAAAGCACGCATGTGCGCAAGGAGCTGCTGGCAAACGGGCTCTCCAACGCAATGTCAATGTTTTTGGGGTGCACCACATATGTTTTGCCCTCCTCGACAATTGCGGTGTACGAGGCAGGCTCTCGATCAAAGATCGACACGCTCCTGTTTGCGGGCGCGCTTGGCCTAGTCACCATCACGGGATACAAGTATCTGTTCTACATTCCGTTTGTTGTGCTAGATTTGCTGTTTTTGTGCCTGGGGCTGAACATTATTTTTCAGTCAAGCCTGTCGGCAGTCCAGGAGGGGTGGGGCACTTTCGCATTTGTTATATTTATTTCGCTGACCTCGGTCGCAACCAGCAGCATTTTGTGGGGTGCTGTCGTGGCAGGTGCCATGTACGCGCTTAAGCACACCCTCAAACACGGCTTTAACACATTCACTTTCACAGGTTGCCGCAGGCCGCTTAGGGCCCGGGCACGCCTCCCCAGATAGATTTAAGCTTGCGGGCGCTTAGGATACCAATAAGCAAGCATAGGATCTATTGCATCTTTTAAAAATAAAAATGCACTTTGCATTCTACGAGCACGCATGCTTTATAGCCGCTGGCCGCGCCCAGGCAGGCCCCTGCGCATTTCATAAGACTTCTTTTATTAATATTCTGTATTTGCGCGGCGCTTTTACAGGGTCTTTTCCAGGCTTGCCTGCTCCTCTACGCCCTGCTCGGGCCTTTCCTTGCCAAGGCTCTCCCGGACATGCTTCAGCACATCGCCCAGCCCTTTGTGCTTGCGCACAGCCAGCACCCGTTCAATGTGCTCTGCCACCACAGCCAAGTCTTTGCGCGAGTGCTTCATGGCACGCAGTATCTGCTTGATCACGGGCGTGCTGGACGTCACGTTGATTTTTTCGGCGCGAATCTTCCCGAGAATAGACAGCACCCTCTCCCGAGGAAGCCGGGCTATGCCCAGGCCCTCAAGCGAGTGCACCGTCGCCCTGCTCTCCGTCAGCGCATATATTGCCAGCTTCTCTATTTCGTGCACGGTGCGCTCGCTCTGCTCCAGCGCCTGCAGCGCGCCCAGGAGGATCTGCCCGTACACAAAGTCGTGCATTCCCATCCGCATGCTCTGCACGTACTGCGAGCACGCGTCGCCCAGCTCGCTCTCGCCCTTCAGAGTTCTCAGCACCGCCAGCCCGAGCGCGCGGACTTTCTCCATGGGCGCGCTTTCCGCGTCAATCTTCTTGTATAGCCCCAGGACCATTTTCCACGCTCCCTCCAGGCGCTTGCATCGTTTTGCCAGAACCAGGATCGCCTCTGCCCGCACAGAGACGTATATCCGCAGCTTTTCCTTGCTCTGCCGGGTCCCTGCAAAGAGCGAGATGTGCTGCTCCATCCGGTCCTCCTGCCCAGGGAGCAGGTTCTCCGTGTCGGGGAAAAATCCTGCCAGCTTCTCTAGAACTGCGCGCGCAAGCTCCTCCTCTGCGAGCGGGAGGTGCTCAAGCACCAGCCGCCCTGCGCTCTTCACGTTTGCGTGCTCGGCCTCTGTCGCCAGCGTATACGCAAACTCTAGAAGCGCACCCTCCTTTCCCGTGTAAACCGTGTGCCCGTGCGCGTACAGTATGCTGTTCATCACCGCCTCGACGTCGCTTTCCGCGCCGCTCTCATCTGCCCATCCGGTGACCATCTGCAGCCGGCTTCTTAGCTGCTCGATCTTGTGCGTGGTCTTTAGAATCGTCTGTATGGCCTTGTTCAGCGCCTTGCCCTCCAGCGGCTTCATCTGCGCAAGAATCTC